>NW_024016211.1:0-40059 GCF_000499745.2 Eimeria mitis | reverse complement strand
GCAATCAAGTACCGCGCGACAAGTAGTTTCCGTATGGCTGCATTTCTCTGTAGCATGCGCATCTTGTTGGCTTGTACAGTTAAGACAACGGTGTGCTTAGTGCAGGTTGGCTCTTACGAGGACCGCATGTTGCTGGGCTAGCGATTCGGTGCGTTGCGTGGCGGCATGGGTACGCACCGCATCGAAGCAACAGGGGCATAGGAACGCTGCATGCGGTTTGGAAAGTTGGTGCAGGTGATCACGTTTGGGGAGCTAGCCGTGAGATGAAACAGACTCTTGACAATTATTGTCTATAGGCCGTGCCGCTCCTTTGTTGGATCCCGGGCTGCAAGCCTGTGTGCTGCATGCCCTTGTGATGCGTGCTGTAATTCAGTCTGCGCGACGATCACGTGCAGAGATAGAATTGGTGCAGTTCGCTTCGTTGTCCAATTCAGTCTCTTGGCACAGGGCGGGGGTACAGCCCATTCTTTGCGTCAAACACAAGCTTTACACGATTGTAGCTTTCTATGGCGTGTGCAGGAGTCGCAGCATTCTCCCGCTACGCTGGCGAATAGTTTCGAGGTCTTGCGAGTATTTTACGCGTCACATGAAATGGGAATAAGAAGGCGAACACGAGTACCTTTGACTCCCCGTATGCTACAGTGTGCGCCGTAAAGTTGCTTGCTGTGATTTGGGTATACCGAGCTTTGGGGCCACTAGGTAACCAAACCTAGAACAGTGTGGGACACAGATTAACGGTTACGCAACGAGGAGATTAGACTTGTATCTGCGAGATTGGGTGGGCGCTGCCACCAGGCAGAATGGGCGCAAGTAGGCTGGCTCCACCAACTGTACAGCTCTGCTGAGAAGCATGGTATGGTATGCTGGCGAGGGCGTTGCTCAAGTTCCCGTGTAGTGAGTACGTGTCGCTGGAGACCTTACATTTTCAATTAGCTTCATGTTTATGGATGTGTGAGCGGACAAAAGTAGCTCTTGGAAAATAACGAAACAGCGATGTTTCCCGAATCGAATACTCTGTGCAGCGGACGGAAAGCTGCTTTGTCCAGATGTAAATGGAGGGGTCCGCTCTACACCCACCCCCTGCAATCTACAATGTATGTGCATGAAGTCAGGCATGACGCTGCCTAGGTGAAAACGAATGAAGTTGCGAACATGTCACAATCCTCAGCAATGCTCGGAATCTCTGGTTCTTGTAGAGGCGGCGGATATTCTCTTGAAACAGCTGGCACCTTTGCTCTAGAGTCCAGCTTTATTTATTCACTGTCTGCAGTTCGGTCGTGGAAGGTCAAATTTCGGGTGTAAAAGCGTGAAGTTCAGGGGTAGATGCCTACAGTTTCGGACTTGGTTTCCTGCGGTAATTTTTCAAGGGATTCAACGTTATTGCTTCCGTGCTTATTGGCTCACGAGCAAAGGTGTAAGTAGCTATATTCGACGGCAGGAGGTTCACAGTTGCATATGCAGCGCAATGGGGGACATCTAACTGCCCTGCTCCACACCTGTTCGGTAGTGGGCTTTATGTTGTCTGAGGGATCGATGTTCCACGGTTTGTTTTGTGTAGGTTTTAGCGTTTCTTCTTAGTAACAATTTTTCGTGATATGAGAATCGCTCCACGCGGAGTTTGCGATTCATGGCGTTGGTAAGGGAAAAGACTAAGGGAAGGCTGAAGGCTGCGTCCTGATTGCTATTATTGGCTCTATCGTGAACCCGTCAGAAAGCGACACTCAATATTGACGTTAGCAGTGTCCCGTAACCGACAATAGTTACTTTTTTTGGTGTACTTCTCCTGCCTCCAAATCGTGTGGTGCTTCTCCTGATACTGCCGCCCTCACCTGCTGTCTATGCCTGCACGTGGCGCTGTGGCGTCTTTGTATGTTTTAGTGTATACTCGTTTGTACATCTCCCGCTCTCATCCCTTGCCCTGCACCAGCCCCAGGAAACCCCTGAGTGCTGGGAGGCACGTGCGTGACGATCGCCGGCGGTTTAGATTTAAACGTTAAGGATATATGTTTCTAAGGCTTGCAATCCAAAGTGTATCGTCTGCCAATAGCTTTGGTATGCTTGGCCTCGCTGCTAAATATCGGCAAAAGGTGACCCAGGCTTGACTAGAACGCACATGAGAAGATTTCTGTAAGCGCTGCATCCCGAAGCATGTGTTGAATACTGAAACACCGAAACGGCTACAGCTTAGTGCCAACTAACGACGAGCAAATGCACTATTTTCACGAACCAAACCGTCAGCCCCCCAAAACTCTCGAATCGTACGCTCAAGGATGTGCGTTCCCCCCAAGTACGACCGCAATCAAACAATCTGGGAATGCACCAACTCCCCTGCAGAGCAGCTGGCCGTGCAGCCCCCCGAGCAGCAAGAGCGGCTATTAACTTTTAGTGGCCCTTTTAACTTCTAGTGGGATTTCCTGCACTTCAACGCGTAGGAAATGCATCGTAAGTTGGTACCATAAGAGACTGTGCCGGGTGCGCCGGGTGCAGAGTAGCTCTGAGCACGCTAGTTGAGGGCGCTCGAGTGTAGATACACCTAGGTGATTTTTTCAATTTACTGGCTTTAATTCCACAATCATGCCGGCAAGCACATAGAGAGACGGAGGCACGTAGGGACAGGCAGACAGGCTGAGATGGGCTTTGGGGTGGGGACAAGGAGAAGAAGCAGCTCAACAGGCAAGCAGACGGAGACAGAAGAAGGATATGCAGTCAGACGCGCAGACAAAGTTAACTTAGAAAGATAAACATGCGCAGCAGTCATAGTATGTTTTCATGTAATGCGCACTAGAAAGAGGGTAAATGCCTACTGCATACTGTTTGGGTTTCATGGGTGACGTATAGGGATCAAGCCATCCGCCAAACCGACACTTTACACTCCACCGAACAAAAGTACCGGCAACGCAGTTATTTCGACATCCCATCCATATATTGTGAGCTACACTCTCGAGCATGACGCCAAACCAATGAAGCAGTGACCCACCGAAAGTATGCATACACCCTATCCCACTGGCCTTGCGGAGACCACTCTTCTGGGGAATTCTACATAGTTAGCGCCCAACAGCTGAAGTGGGCGCACTGGAACGAATCCTCCTGGTGTATGCTCAATAAGAAGGAGGTTCCGGAGGGATGGCTGCCCACTGGACGGCCAGCGCAGCTCACCGAGCTCACTCGCAGCACCACAATTTGTCCAGAGGACCACGAAAACGGCAACCGGAAATCGGTATGTAGACATGCAAACTTCTTTAAGAAGCCAAAGATTAGCCAGTAACTAGAGAGCCTGCTCACGATCCAGTGATGGAGGAAACGAAAAGGGAAATGGCACATGCGCCATTTCGAAATGGCGCATGCGCCTAGGCTGCAAGGAGCTTAAATGGCGCTGAGACAACCTTGCTCGACACCCCGACTAAGTGCTTGACCGCCTGCAGGGTTCAGCAGTTTTTTCATCACTTGACATTGCCGGCGTGTGTTTGCCCACAATACACTCTGTCGAGAGGCACAAGGCAAGAGACCAAGTCAGCACACGAAAATCAGAATACATTTGCACGCTATCTTGGCATGTAAACGAACCTACAGAACTGAAGCGGCAGGATAACTACGATTTCTTTGGTCTAATCAATAGGGACTAGGCGTTGGTATAAACAGCACTTGTTGGATGCTTATGTACTCGGACAGCGCGCTTCTGTTCGGCCAAAATATGTAACAATGGTCCCCGATCTGGTTTGCAGACCGTCGCAAGCTGCCATCGTGTCAAAATACTCAAGCTGATGGTTTCAAAAGGGCGGAATACCCCCACTCCAATCCGCTGGAGACCTGGGCCCAGCGAATGAAGGTCTTGGGGCCGGGAGATGAAGCATGTTTGTGTGCAGTTGGTCGGTGTACTCTTACTTGCGTGCACGCTGGCACTGAGGGCCAAGTATGTGGTGAACCATCGTCTATATTGTTAATCCGAGCAGCACTATGGCTTGGTTGTACATGCATGTGAAGTTACCTTGCAGCATGAGTTGCGCATGCAGGGTGCACTGCAACTCGCGCCAAACAGCCGGCTCTCCCACGGCTCGGTGACCTTGGGTCACCACCTCTAGGCAGCCTGGTGACTGGAAAGGAAGCCAGTTGCTTTTTCGAATATATTATCTCAAGTATTTCAACTCCGTTGCAACTTACTGCTGCCCTCGAACAAAAATGAGGACTCTCGTTGCAGGAAGTTTCAACGAAGCTTCCTTTACTGCCTGCTCGACCTCTATATACACTTACGGGACGTTTGTATTCACTTGGAGGCAGCATGCCAAGGTCGAGTGCATGCTGCTGTGTTATCTGTAGGCAGAGCACGCTACAATTGTTGAAAACTTACCTGGTCCTCAGCGGCCAGCCTATACGCAGGTAGGAATACACAGTCCGACGAGACGCAGAGAATGCTGCACCAACAGCTTCTTGCGAAGTATTATCCTAAGTTTTTTTTCGCTTTAGGGGAGCTCACAACTGTCCTCGGATAAGACTGACGACTCTCGTAACGGAGACGTCAGGTTTTGGTGGTTTCTGTTGAGATACCACTTACCCACGGGACAATAAGGCGTTTCCGGAAACGGTAAGCCAAAATCCCTAAAAAACAACTCGCTTTCTTTGTAGGTGTATTTGCGGCTCAACTGCCTACTCTGTGCGCCATCGTTTACTGATTTTGGGGGCCCCAGCGTCCTGTAGCGGGGGCCCACTAGGGCCCGCCCAAGCTCACCTCCTTCTGAGGCGGCGAGCGGCTGCTCCGTGATCTTCTTGCCTAAAACGCCCTTTGCTTTTTCTGTAATTATTTGTTTTATGTTTTTTCCGTTCCAACGGGGGACTTCTTCACCTCCCGCAAGCGCATCGGCTCCGGCGCAGCCGACAGAAGCAGCCCCATTGCATCTGACCGGTGTCTGCTGTCTGCTGCTCCCTAAACCCTAAACCTTAGACTCCTAACTTGAGTATTTAGTTGTTCTGTTTTGTCTTGAACATTCAAACTTCGCTGAATAGCTCCGCATCCTTCTCCTGCGGATGCCCATGACACGCAAGCAGCGCCTCAGAGACTCTCTCAGGCTAGCTGGCTAGCCGAAGGCTCCAGCTAGCCTTTATCTGCGGCCTGTCTACACCATTTGCTCGCATCTAGCGCGCCGCCTCCGCAGGAGACCTTGGGGTGTTCAGGCTGCGACAGCCCGCGTGCCGCAGGAACACCTGCAACAACAACTGCGCTGCTGCTCAGAGCGACATGGATGGGCATCGGGAGTTCGAAGTGCTTCCAATGCAACGACCCCACCTGCTTGTCATTCAGCGCAAGAAGGGCTGCGGCCGCGCCGAAGGCAGCAGGCGGAACAGCAGCAGCAGCAGCAGATGCAACAGCAGCAGCAGCAGCAGCAGCAAATGCAACAGCGGCGACAACAGAGGCATCAGCAGCAGATGCATCAGGGGCAGTTCAGGAATCCTGGCGGCATGCGCGCTTCCCATGGAGTCCCACTGCATCCACTCGAGGCCCCACCCCCTCTCCCGCGTTGCGACGCAAGCAGCAGGGACAGCAGGAGCAGATGCAGCAGCAGCAGCAGCAGCAACGGCTGCAGCAGCCACAGCAGCAGCAGCAGCAGCGGCAGGCTACACTGTATCCAGGGCGGCGAGCGCAGCGCTGTATACATGCAGCCTGCATAGTTGCTCAGATGCACCGACATCCCGACAGCAAACACCCAACGGGGCCCGTCTGCTTAAGAAGATCTTAAAGGAGCCCCCGGGGGAGTCCCTCGGAGGGCCCCCTAAAGGCACCTTGGAGCTCCCAGGCGGGCTCCATGAAGGGGCCCCATTGGGAGTGCACCCGTCGCATGCGAGCAGCAGCTCTGCTTCCCTTTCGTTTTGTTCTCTTCACCGCAGAGGGGCTCTGCTTGGATTGCAAGAAGGCAACGGGCTTAACTGCTGTCCAGAAACCAATGCTGCTGGCGCCGTTGCTGTTGCTCTCGCGGAGCCACTGACACCGCGAGGTACACGCCGCCGGTACAGCAACCCGAACATCAGCAGCAGTAGCGGCGGCAGCAGCAACTACTGTAATGATAGTGTTGCCAGCACCTGCAGCAACACAGTTGGATCGCGGCATTCGTGGGTGGGTGTGAACCAACCGCAACAACAGAACCCACGACAGCAGCAGCAGCAGCCGCAGCAGCGACGTGCCTGTGCTGCACTGAGTGACGGCTGGAGCGGCCCCAGATGCTGCAGCCCAAAAGCCAATCGCCTGCGCGGGCGACTGCCTGATGCAGGGTTTGAGGCCCTTGCTGACCGGACTGGGGTCCCTGTTGCTGCTACTGCTGCATCTGCCGCTGCTGCTGCTCTTGCGGCGGCGGCAGCGGGAGACAGCGCTTCCCCTGTTGCTGCGCCTGCCCCAGCAGGACGCGGCTACGGCAGGCGCCTTCCAGCAGCACCACCAGCACCAGCAGCAGCAGATGCAGCAGCAGATACAGCAGATGAAGCAACTCCAGGCAGGCCTGCAGCACAGCACTGCGCGGGCATTGCAACACGACTCCGTTTTAGCGGGTGGGGCCCCAAGGGAAGCGCAGCTGCTGCTGCTTCCTGTATTGCTTCTGCTTCTTCTGCCGCTTCTTCTGCTAGTTCTTCTTCTCCTGCTTCGGCGCGTTGCAGCAGCTGGGGGGCTCAGCCGAAGCCGGCTGCTGCAAGGGGCTGTCAAACAACATGCCCCCGTGCTCTGACGGCTTCAGCACAACGGAGCCGCAGCACCAGTTGCTGCAGCAGCAGCACCTGCAGCAGCGGTAGGACCGCAGCAAGCATGAAAACAGTAGCAGCAGCAACAACAGCCTGCGGACACGCTGCTGGCTCCAGCCGTAGGGGCAGTCTCAACACTCAGCAGCGGCTCCACGCGCAGGAGATGCATCGTCCAAAGGAAAAGCACTTCGACAAGCAGCAGGAGCAGCAGATGCAGCAGCAGCAGAAGCAGATCCAGAAACAACAGCCTCTACAGCATATAGTTGCTGCTCAGGTGCTTCCTGTTCTGGCGCACTCTTCAGAAGGTATTCGCGGCCGCAATCAGCAGCAACTGCAGCAGCTGCAGCTCCAGCAGCAGCATCAGCCGCAGCAGCATCAGCCGCAGCAGCAGCACATGGAGCATAGCGCATTAATGCAGTCAAAAGATGCAGATGGGACCCTTTCACCTGCGGCCGAAGCAGAATCAGCTGCTTCTGCTGGTGCTGTTGCCGCAACAGAGTCAACCACTGCAGCTTCATCGGACGCAGCAGTTCCTGCAGCAGCAGCAGCAGCGACTGTTGCTGTTAGAGCACCACCTGCTGCTGCTGCCACTCCCTCTGGACTGAAAGCAGCAGAACAACCGAATATGCCTCCCCATAGAGAGCACCGCATCAGTAAGGAGCTTCAGCTTCTTTACAAGCAGCACAAGCAGCAAGTGCAGCAGCAGAAGTACAGGAAGCAGCAAGAGACACGGCCCCCGCGAGTGCAGCAATTAATGCAGCACCGGCAGCTGTACGCAGGCATTGTCCTCAAACACTTCTGTCGGGCGGTGCAGCGCTCTGCCTGCCGCCGCCCTTGGCGGCAGCTGCTGCTGCATGCAGCGCAGCAGCACGCTCTGCAGCAGCAGCAGGAGCAGCAGCACCAGGCCAAGACACCCGGGAAACCACATCAGGCTACGCCGCAGCAGCATCCTGCGCACCAGCAGCAGCAACAACAACTGCCGTCGGCGCAGGTGGACCAGCCTGTGCAGCAACAGCAGCTGCAGCAGCAGCAGCAGGTGCAGTGCACCCGGTGTTTAGACGTCATAGAGGCAGACCTTCAGAGCATTTCTCTTCGTGATGAAGCCAGCAGCAGAGACACCTGCATGAGACTAGAGGACTACCGAAGGCGACTGCGACAGCAGCAGCTCCGTTACAAGCAGCAGCAGCAGCAGCAAAAGCAACAGCAGCAAAAGCAGCAAAAGCAGCAGGAGCAGCTCATCCGGCAGCTTGCCACTGCAGCACAAGAGCTCAAGAAGGCTAATGACCAACAAGAAGCTCTGCAAGGACGTCTAGCAGCAGCTCTCTCAAGGCTGCAGCAGCTGGAGCAACAACAGCAGCAACTGCAGCAGCAGCAACAGCGGCGGCAAGGAGCCCCTCGCGTACTTGTGTAGAACCAGCAGCAGCAGCAGCAGGTCGGTTGCCTTGACTGCGGCTTCTCCTCTGAATTGCTTCTCAAGCCTGTTTTCTGTTGCTGCTCCACTTCGTAAGCTTGCAGTTACTGTGGCTGCTGCTGCTTCTCCCCCGGTCCGCTAAGCTGTTATGCTGCTGCGGCTTCGGCTGCAGCTGTTGCTGCAGCGGCAGTCTTCGCTGTTGCTGCACTATTTGCGGCAGCACTTGCTGCAGCAGCAACAAGAGGAGGCGAGGATCCTGAGGTATCTGTACACCCCAGCTTTCCCGCGCAGCCCAAAACTTTTCACTTTGACTGTTTGTTTGTCTCGGATAAGAGTAACCACTCTGGGGTGCACAGACACCTCAGGAGTTCCGCCTGCATGGTTACTTCACTATTTCTTGCTGCTGGTCACGCAAGAATTAGCAGTAGGCCAGCAGTAACACGAGCAGCAGCTGGAGCAAGGACGCGTGCAGCAGCAGGCAACTATTTTTTGGTGCTGCGCACGCAAGAATTGGCAGCAGGACCGGTAGAAAGAACACGAACAGCAACAACAGCTGACTACTTCGCGCAGCTGCTGCTCACACAAGAATTAGCAGCAGCAGCAGCAGCACCAGTGATACCAGCAGCAGCAGCAGCTGCTGCTACTACCGCCGGTGGTGCTGCCTGTAGCCTTTGTACCAGCTAGGTCTATCATTAAGTACTGAGGGCTGTCAGCCCCTGGAGGCGTTCTTTGTTTTACTTAGCAGAATAGAGCAAATAGCGGCAGACGAGCAACTGGAACCACAGAGGCTGTATTTGCTGCAGCTAGTTCTGAAGTGACTACAGTTGCAGCAGCCGCAGCAGCAGCCATCAAGCAGTTACAGCAGCAGTTCTTGCAGCAGCAGTCATTTAACGGCAGCTACTCAGTAGCTGCAGCAGAAGCTGCTGCAGCAGCAGCAGCGGTTCCACCACCCAACAAATCTAAACAACTCCTTATGACCGCATTTAAAAGCAGAGACAGAGATACCGCCACACAGCGACTCTCAAAAGAATTCCTATAACCACTGCTCAGCTGCAGCGGCGGCCCTGCAACAGCTGTTTCTCCAGAAGCTGGCGCTGCAGCAGCCCAGCAGCTGCTGGCGTTGCAGCACCGCTGCTGCATTTGGTGTTAAAGAAACTCTGTAGCAGGTAATGCTGCAGGGGGACTGCAGCAATGCAACAGCCGCGAACAAAGTGCTACCCCAGCTGCTGCATCAGCTGCAGCAGCACTTTGTTCTTCGGATAAGATAATGTTATTTGTGGGGCTGTTCTTCCATTGTGTGGGGGAGAGTTTGCTCTATATGCGCAGACAACTGACGAACGCTGCAGCACCAGCGATGCAGCAGCCCAGCAACATTTGCAGCTTCTTCTTCTTCTGGCAGTCGCAGCTGTGCGTACACCCCAAATAAATACGCAAACAACACCGAATCATTAGACAACTCCACACAGCATACTACGCATACAGCCGGCACACCAACAACAGCAACACGAGCAGCAGCAACACCAGGAGCCCAAATATATATATAGCAGCACAAACAACGGCAGTAACACCAAGAGCAGCAACACCAAAACCAACAGCAGCGACACCAGCAGCAGCACTAGCAGCAACCAAGACCAACAGCCGCAGCAGCAGCAAGCAGTACAAACAGCAGCAGCAGCAACATTAGCAGCATCATCAGGGGCAGCGCACGCGCAACATTTTCGCTTCATCATCAATGAGGGCGGGAAGCTGGTCTTGCTGAATGACCTGTGCAGTGTACATACACCCCAAAGAGGAACGCAAAAGTCAGACATACAGTGCCCCCTAAACATAACTAGTAGAAGCAGCTACGGACAGAAATGGAAAAACAGGCTGCTGTGCTGCTGCTGCTGTTCGCTGCAGCTGCCGCAGCTGCTGCTGCTGCCTTTCAAAGTGGAATCGGCAGCAAAGGGATGGCAGACACGGCAACAGTGAGGGAGGAGGACGCAGCAACAGAAGCAGCAGCAGCATATGCGGAGCACCTGCAATAGAAGCAGCAGCAGCAGCAGAAGCAGTACCAGGGTGTACCTGCAGCAGCAGCTGCCGGGTGTCTTCTTCTGAAAGCCGCAATGCTTGCTGCAGCCGCTGCAGCGGGAAGGCAGAGTAGCAGCCAGCGATGGCTTGCAGCCGCCTCAACCTGCAGGTGTAGAACCACCTAAACCATAAGCCTGAACCCTAATCCAAACCCCGAACGCTAACGCTCCCCCTAAAGCCTATCCCTAAACCCCATCCTCTCCCTACCCCTACCCTACACCGTACCCACTACCCCTGGAAGTCACACCGTGCACCATAAACCCTAAACGCTAAACCCTGAATCTCCATTCGGCCGTAGAGACCCACCTGACAGCCTGCAGCAGGGCCTTGCTGCAGTGCAAAGCAAAGGGGTCCGTAGCGCCGAGCAGCTGCAGATGCTGCACATACACCGATAGACTCTAAACCCCAAACCCTAAACCCTAAACCTCTAACCCTAAACTTCAACTGGCACTGAGGTCTGCTTCTACACGAAGAGGGTGCGGGTGCAGCTGCCAGTAATGCAGAGCGTAGGACCAAGGGTTTAGGGTTTAGTGTTTGCGGCCGGAGGCGCACCTTCTCAACACCTGCAACATCGTTAGCCTCAAACGCTGCCCGCAAAGCCTCCGCACATTGCACTTCTGGATTGCTCTGCAGCAGCAAAAACAGTAGCAGCAGGGCAGCAGCAGCAGCAGCGTGGGTTCAGCACACCGGGTACAAGCGGCAGCAGAAAAGGGCGCACAGGAGGTACTGACGCCGAGAAGCTACCAGCAACAATACCAGCAGCAACAGCGACAGCAGCAGCAGCAGCAGCAGACCTGCAGGGCCTTCCCTTCTCTCGTGCTGAACGGGTCAACGGAAGAAGCCGCCAAGGGAGCAGCAAGGACCGCACGGCGCAGCGCAGCAGCTGCCGCCCTGCACGCCCGCAAAGCCCTAAGCCCCAAACCCTAAGCCCAAACCGCTGGCAGCTGCAAAGCTCTGCGAGGGAGAAGAGACAGCACTGTAACGGCCCCGGGGACGTAAAGGCTTAGTGAACGCCCAGCTCAACACTGCGCTCGGCTTTGGTGTTTAGGGTTTAGGGTTTGGAGGTCACCGCGTGTCGCCGACTTCTTGGTGGTGACGAAATGCCGCCATGAGATGCGCATGAATGTCAGCCCAGGGTTGCTGCTGCTGCTGTTGCTGCTGTTGCTCCTGCTGTTCCTGTTGCTGCTGCTGTTGCTGCTGCTTTAGCTGGAGATCGGGGTGTATGTACAGCTCGAGCAGCAGCCGTGCCCCACACTCGCGGACTGCTGCTGCGCTTCTGGGGTCTAAGGAGGCAGCAGCAAGCTGCAGCGCGTGCGGCAGCAGATGCTGCAGCTGTTTCCAGTGTCCTGTGTATGTACAGCAGAGTACTTCTGCTGCTGCTGCCTCGAGCTGCTGATGCAGCGGCAGTGACGCGTCTCTGACTGCCCCGTGCACCCGCGGCAACAGTCCGTGCGCCTGCACGCACCCCCGAATCCCCCACCATACATCCTGAACCCTAAATCCTAGACCCTAAACTACAAATCCGCTACAAGCAATCCGGCACATCAGGGGACAAGGAGGCCCCAGCAGCAGCAGCAAAAGCAGCAGCGAAAGCAGCAACAGAAGCAGAAGCAGCAGCAGCAGCAGCGCCAGACTGCAGAAACCCTTGCCGATAAGGCTTAGGCCCGCGGGAAACTCCAGGCCGGCCTGCGGGGAGGAAAATGTGGAGCGTCTAAACCCTGAAGCCTAAACCCTAAACCCCAAGTCGCAGGCTTTTTTTTGCTGCCGCACCTTCGTCCATTCGCCCAGCTGTACATATAGCAGCAGCAATTGACTGCAGACGTGGGCCCGCAGCCTCTGCTCAGAACAAACAGCAGCACCGCCCAATCTCTAAACCCTAAACCCTAATCCGTAAACCCTGCAAGCCCTGAATCCTAAACAGCAGGCCACCAGGAAAGCGCTACGCCACTAAAGATGCTTCTGTGTGAGCCTAGGGTTTAGGGTTTAGGGTATGACTTGCCTTCAGCCCCTGAGATTCCAAGGCAGCAACCGTCGACAACATCAGCTCCTCCAGCTGCTGTTCGCCTTGCTGCAGAGAAAGGGTCTTGCTGCTGCTCGCTCCTTTGCTGAGAGACTGTGGGGCTTCAGGCGTTTGCTGCCTCGCAGCAAGAGACGCATCTCCATGCTCCTGCTGCTGCTGCTGCTGCGGTGCAGCAGCAAAAACGTCGGGTAGCCCGTCGTACTGCCGGATGCCAGCGCGTTTGGTGGCAGCGGAGAGGACCGCCTGCACTGCTGCTGCTGCATCTCCAGCAGCAACAGCAGGCAGCAGCTGCAGCAGCCGCCGGTAGTCTGCAGCAGCACGCAAGAAGTTCCCTGCAGCAGCACCAACAGCAGCAATGGGCGGACTGAAAGCTTAGTCCTCTGCTGTCAGGTGCCTTTGCGGTGGATCATCAACTGGAACAGCTGGGGATAAAGCAGCAGCAGAAGCAGCAGCAGCAGCAGCAGCAGCGTGTCCGTACCTTCGCTTAGAAAGAGCAGCGTAAGGGAGAGGAGAGACTTAAAAGACCAAGCCTTCTGAGCAGCTTCCTCCTCCCGCTGCAGCACCTCCTCAAGCAGCGCCACGGCCTGCAACGCAAACCCTAAACCCTCAACCCGCTATGTTCACGAAGGGCAACAACTCGAGGGTTTGAAGTCTAAGGAGTCCCAGCTGAATGTACGACTCACTAGGGTTTAGGGTTCAAAGGGGGTTTAGGGTTTATGGCTCAGCGCATGTTCAGGGTTTAGAGCTCCGTGCATGTTTAGGGTTTAGGGTTTAGGTCTTGCCTTCTCGGGTTTCGACTGCAGACAGTCTTGGGCCTCATAGTAAAGGTTCTCTATGAGGACAGATGCCTCTTCTTCAGGGCCCCAGGGGCCCCCGTCTGACTCATACTCAAAGTCGTATCCGTCCTCCATTCCATGGAAAACTCTGCTGCTGCTGCAGTTGCTGATGCCGCTGCGGTTGCTGCTGCTTCTGCCCTTGCTGTCGTTGTTTGCTGCTGCTGTTGCTGCTGCTGCTGCTGATGATGATGATGCTTCTTCAGCTCCTGATGCTGCTGTAGTCGTACGGATGCGACTGCTGCTGCCGCCACGCCAGTCAACGCGGCCACGTTCCTGCTGCAGCTGTTGCAGCGGCTGCTGCAGAGGCAGCTGCTGCTGCTGTTGCTGTTGCTGCTGCTGCTCCTGTTGCTGCTTCTGTGTGTATGTTTGTAACGCGATGCTTATCCCTACACTCCCAGCAGCAATGCTAAAGGAATCCTCTCACCTACATCCTGGGGGTCCGGCGGCCTCGGGGTTGTCGGCTGCCCAGTACTCGCTGCGCAAAAGAACCAAGGGTTTAGGGTCTATGGTCTACAGTTTAGGGTTAGGACTAGATGAAAACCAACAGAATAAAAGTAGACAGAAGAACAAATATACACAGAAGCCGCCCCTCCAATAAATCTATACGCGTCAGGGGGCCCCCTCTCTTACGTGTGCAGCTGTGGCAGAGGGCCCCAAGTGGGGCTGCCGACTCGAGCGAACCTTAGACCCTAAAGTATAAACCATAACTCATAAACGCTAAACCCTAGACATAGACAGTGGAGAGGGGCCAGAAAGCGATATAATTAGCGCCAGACAGTTCTCCAGGCCCAACAAATGTGGGAGGTCACCTGCTGGACTCCAAATGCTATACCCTAAACCCTAAACGCTAAAAGCTTCCCACTAGTGGGTCTAGGGTTTAGGGTTTGTTGTACCGGCAGATTCTCCCTGAGTGTTTGCCCGGAGGTAGGGGAGCAAAACACCAGCTGGTGTCTTGCTAGAAAGAATATAAGGGGTCCGGAAAATGAGGGTTTAGGGTTTTAGGGCCTTAGGGGGCCAGGTGTTGACGGCCTAGGGTCTGAGGGAACTGGCAAGGAAAGCGTTCAGGGGTAAAGCGTCGAGGGTTTAGGGTTTCAGGCCTACCGGCGCATTCAGCTCGCTTGTAAACCTAAACCGTAAGCCCAAGAGCTCTCCATTGCAACACTCGTCTCCTTTTCGTTTCTGATACACTCTGCTGCTTTGCTCACTGCAGCGGAAACCCTAATATATACAAAGACCCTATAACCTAAGCCCTAGTGCAAATCGCGGACTCAAGATACATGTACAAACACTCTGAAGCCTAAACCCTAAACCGTAGAACATTAAACGCTAGGCTGAAGCCGGGATATTAACCCGTGACCCCTGACTCTAAACCTCTGTCTTTCACCCTAGCTTTACTGAGGAGACCCTGGGGACGGCCTAGAACATGTACCGGTTGGCGTACGGAGTAGGGTTTAGACGCAGCATCGTGTGATATGACCCCTGAAAACTGCTCATGTCCCCAGGCCCCTGGGCCCCCCCTACTGTTGTTTTTTTTAACAGTTTCGGCCCCACATGCGACGTAGATTACATGCAGATCGTGAATTACACATATATATAGATATATAGATAGATCCACGCACTGTATATAAATTATATTTAGTATGTTACATGAATTTATGTATCTCTATGCGTGTTATATATTCTATGTATTTGATGAATAATATATATACACACATATATATATATATATATATATATATATATATATATATATATATATATATATATATATATGTATATATACGCGAATTTTTTGTATATGCTTATGGTGGCATAAAGAGAACCTGGTTCTTCCCCACCATAGGCAGCGTTTGCTGCTGCAGCCGCCGCTGCGGGTCCCGAAGGTGCAGCCAAAGCAAAAGCTCTTCGTACGTACGTACGACCGTATGTCCATCCCCCCCTGCACCTGCAGTGAAGAGAGGGGCCCCGGGGGGCCCTCCAAGGGAGTCCCCAGGGGGGCATCCAAGGGAGTTCCCAGGAGGGCCCCCAGGGGGCCCGCCAGGATAGCCTCCAGAGGGGGCCCCAGGAGGGCCTCCAGGGGATACCCCAGGGGAGTCCGCAAGAGGGCATAGAGGGGGGCCCTCAGCGGAGAGATCCCGGCTCTGAAGAGCCGAAGGAGACCCGTTTGCACCCACGGGGGGGCCCCCTGCGGGGCCCCCTGGGGGGCAGGCTGCAGCAGCATCAGGGGCCTTCTGCTGGCGCAGCAAAACACCACAGCTTGCAGCTGAGCCCTCTAAAGGAGCAGCAGCAGGCGTATTGGCAGAGGAAGCAGCTGCAGCAACTGCAGCAATAGCGGCCGCAGCAGCTGAAGGGTTTGGTGCACTGGGGACATCAGACGCAGCAACAGCAGCCGCTGCTGCTGCTGCAGCAGATGGAGAGACTGCTGCTGCTTCTGCTGCAGCACTAGGCACTCGCCTATCAGGGAACATCTCCGAGAAGACGCAGCAGGGGACAACAGCAAGGGCCAACTCTGGCAGCTCTGCTGCTGCGGCTTGCTGCTGCTGCTGCCGTTTCTGTCCCTGCTGCGTGTGTGGCTTGTTGTTATCCCCAACATTGCAGATGTCACTGTTATTGTTGCCGGTGCTTCCATTGCTGTTTCCGTTATTGCTGCTGCTGCTGCTGTTGTTGCTGCTGTTGCTGCTGCGCCTGCATGCGTGCAATGCGAGTCCGAGTTCAACTATATCTCCTGCTGCTTCATCTGGGTGAAGGCCAACGATTGCTGATGCTGTCATCAGTTTCTGCCGGATGTAGTTGTTATCTCGAATTAGATTAAGATTAAATAAAGCTGGGATCGTCTCCACCGATCCCCTAAAAAAGTTTTCTGCTTCTCTGCCCCTCAACCCCTTCTGCTGCAGCAGCCACGCAGCCTGTCTCTTGTTCAGCCGGAGGGGACACTCGAACGAGCTTCTGCTGCTGCTCTTCATTGCGGAGCTTATACCCTGCCGGGGAAAGGGAATGGCAGCAGCAGGCGAGCAGGCTGTTGCTGCTGTTGCTGCAGCTGCTGCGGTTGCTGCATCTCCTGCTGTTGCATCTGCTACTGCTGTTGCTACGTCTGCTGCTGTTGCGTGATCCACATCTCGCGCATGTCTCTGCTGCTGCTGCTGCTGTATTGATACTTCCTCTGTGCACCCATCGGGTGTCTGTGGAGCTTCGTGTTTTGGGGTGTACGTACACCTGGGGTCGATGATTGTAGTGGGTATTTCGTACTTAACTGCCAATTCAAACGCCAATTCTCCTCTCCCTCCCCCCACCTCAACAACTCCGCTTCCTCTTCTCAGCCGTTCCACGCCATACGTACGCACCAACCATTCAGCAAACACCAAACCACGCAGACTCCTAGGATACACCCGCTGCTGCTGCTGCTGCTGTTGCTGTGGATGCTGCTGCTGCTGCTGCTTGTGGGGGTCGTCTTGCAGTGTAAGGGCGGAAAAGGTGCCCCCAAGAAGACCACAGGGAGGCTGCTGGGGCAGCTCGCGGAGCAGGAGCAGCTGCTGCTGCTGCTGCTGTCGCGGTTGCTGCTGCAGCTGCTGCAACTGCTGCTGCACGCGCTGCACCTGTCTCTGTGCCTTCAGCACGTCGAACTGTCTCCTCAGCATCCCGTCCCTGACATGCAAAAGGGGACAGCCAGCGCGCCCACAGCTGCCAGCAAGCAGATACATCTTACATACCCTGGAAAGCTCCCCCGCGGCTGCTGCTGCGGTTGCTGCTGATGTTGCTGCTGATGTTGCTGCTGATGTTGCTGCTGGTGCGCTTTCGTGTTCTGCTACAATAGGCGCTACAGGCTGCAGAGAAGGAAATGCAACACGGAGTCTGCCGTGCAGCACCGGGATGCGCTGGGCCTTCTCTAAGGCTGCTGCTGCTGCAACGGCTGCTGCTGCTTCTGCTGCTGCTGCTTCTGCTGCTGCTGCAGGCCTGTGGGCCCGAAGCGCTAAAACCTTAAAACCAATTACTCGCGTCACCTCTTGGAGCGCTGTCTCGACAGCACTCGGTGTCACGGCTCCTCGCTGCAGCAGCAAACCCACAAGCAGCAGCAGCAACAACAGCAGCAGCAGCAAAGGCATAAGCAGTGCAGCAAAACAGAGCCGTCCTGCGGGGTGATGGAAACGGAAAAGAGGGCCGCGCCATGGGACCTGAATATGATTTAGGGTTTAGTTAGGTTTTAGGGTTTAGTTAGGGTTTAGGGTTTAGCACCGAGAAGGTAATAAATATGTTGGTTCTGCCACAAGGCGCAGGGTTTAGGGTTTAGCATTTAGGCTGACACCTGGGGCTCGGATTAGGGTTTAGGAATTCTCTAGGTTTTTGGGTTGAATTAGGGTTTAGGGTTTCCTGAGGGTTCAACGCTCACAAGCTTTAACGCCAACTGCTGCAGCTGCTGCAGTTGCCGCTCCTTTTGCTGATCCTGCTGCTGCTGCTGCTGCTGTTGCTGCTGCTCCTTTTGCTGACCCTGCTGCAGCTGCTGCTGCTGTTGCTCCTGTTGGTGTCTCTTCCTTTCCAGCACTCCCACGGCCTCCACGCAATCCCCGAGGCGAAGCCGCCTCAAAATGCTGCGGTGTACATCCAGCCCGCCCACATCAGGAGAGGAAACGCTGCAACAGAGAGAAATACTTGACTCTGCTGCTCCTGCTGGTGGTGCTGCTGTTGCTATTGGTGCTGCTGCTGTGGTTGCTGCTGCTGTTGCTGCCATTGCTGCTACTGCTGCTGCTGCTGGCGGTGGTGGGACCGTTGGCGTTGCGGTTGTTGTTGCCGCCACTGTCGCAGGAAAGTTTGCTGCTGCTGCTGCTGTTGTTGTTGCTGTTGCTGTTGCTCCTGCTGCATCTGCTTTTGCTGAGGTCTCGTCACATGATGAAGCTGTTGCTGTTTCTCGTGGAGCAGATCCTGCAGCTGCCGTTCTTCTTTTTGCTGCTGCTCCTGCTGCTGCTGCTGTTGCTGCTGATGCTTTTGTTGCTGCTGCTGCTGCTACTACATGCTGCGACATTATATCAATGAAGCAAAGCCGACGGCCCAAAGACTGCTGGCGTGTTACTGTCCCCCGAACCCTGAGCAGCAGATGCTGCATGGGATGTCCCCTCAATTCTTCCTCTTGCTGCTGCTGTTGCTGCTGCTGCTGCTGTGGGCGCAATATTGGCTGCACTTTGTCTCTGAAGTGTATGGACGTTTCGGGGGCCTCCAAGCAGGAGAGGAACAGCGAGGGCCCCACATCCACAGCAGCAGCAACAGCAGCAGCAGCGGGGTGCCACAGGCAATCAGCCAGCACAGAAACTTCACTGCTGGAGTCTGGTGGTCTAGAGTGTTCTGTCGCTGCTGCTGTTGTTGGTGCTGCAGCAGCCGCTGCTGCTGCTTCTAGCACATCTCCAGCTGATGCCGCATTGCCTGCTGCTGCCGCCGCTGCAGCCGCGGCGGCTTCTGCTGCTGCATCATGTGCAGCAGCAGCAGCAAGATGAGGTCCCCTCATCCTCTATTTTATCTCATTTTATTTTTGTTTTCGCTTTATTGCTTCATGTTTTAGTTTTATTCTTTTATGTTTTTCTATTGCTGGGGACCAAAGATTAACCAATTCAAACAGAATACGCTGCTGCTCACCCGCCGAGGGCCCCCCGGTACACTGCAGCAGCGTCTAGGGGGCTCATAAGCACAAATATAAAATGCTGAAAGAGAATAAAACACTAAACATATCTATAAAAAANCAGGTCCGTTATGTACGAACTCGAAGGGGGCCCCCTGTGGGGCCCCCCAGAGGGGCCCTAGGGGGGGCCCCTTAGAAGGGCCCCATAGGAAGGCCCTTCTAAGGGGGCCCCCCACTGGGGTAGCTTCCTGTAAAGTATAACCTTTACTAAATATTACGTTCATAATGTAATATACCATGATATATAGGCCTCATATGATGCCCCCGCATCAGGGCCCCCGTAGTGGTGTTCCTAGAGGGGGCCCCCGTACACGCAGTATTACAGTACCCTGGGGGACAGCCGTTCAAGCAGTAGTACAGTACCCTTGGGGCCCCCCGTAGAAGCAGTAGTATAGTAAGCACCCCAGTGGGCCCCCGTACATGCAGTAGTGCAATAAGCGGCTCCCAGGAGTACCCTGAGCGTAGTAAGGCCCCTTTGGGCATTTGTTAACGAAACAAAATATGTCTTCCTCCTCAAAGAGGTGAATTTTTTCTGTCTGTGTGTTTCCTACTTGATAATTTGCCGGTCCCCTCATTGCTGCATAGTATTGAGGCTTGTCTGTTGTGGTTTCGCTTTACGTTCTAGGGCCTACTTTTAACAAATGAAATGCAACATATAGGTTAGTTCTGCGAGCGGGTTTAGTGTTTAGGGTTTAGGGGTTAGGCGAACGTGAGAAGGCAGCAAAGCCCCAGAGTGAAAATTGTTGGACCGGATGCTGAAGCACCAGTGCAAGTACTCAGCATAGCATCGTGGAGTTGCACTCGAGACTGCGCCGCTGCTGGAGTTGTTGCAGTTGCTACAGTTGTTGCTGCAGCTGCTGCTGGAGTTGCTGCAGCTGCAGCAGCAGCTGCTGCTGCGTGTACACGGTTCCGTATGTACGTAAGTAGGTGCTTCTGCTGCTGTTCTTGCTGTTGCTGCTGCAAGCGCACCCTCTCCTGAGCAGCGACTGCAGCAGCAGCAGCCGCAGCAGCAGCAGCAGCAGCAGCAGTTATGCTTTCTGAATTGCTACAAAGATCTGAAGCTATCACATAATGTTGCAGGCGCCAGAGTGCTGCAGACTGCGGTTCATAAACATTTGCCGGTGGAAATCAAACAACTTCTTCCCCGTCTCAATGGTGTAGTACTTCTCTGCAGTGAAACAACGCAAACCCTAGACCCTAAACCCTAAACCCAAATCCTATAACCCTACTACACCCTAGACCCTAAACCCCAAACCATAAACCGTAAACTCCAACCCCTACACCCCAAATTCTAGACCCTAAGCCCCAAACCCTAGGCACTAGCCCGTACACACGGAACCCTAAACCCTACAAAAGAAATGCCTAGAACCTATACCCCAAATCCTACAGCGTAAGCCGTAAACCCTAGCCCCTAAACTTACGCGCTGCGCAATCGTATTCTCCATATACTGCAATGGAGAAGAGTTCTTCTCCTTTGGGGCCCCCTCCATCGATAAGGATTTGACTTTCTTTTAAAAACTTTCCGCTGCTGTCTATAGGGAAGACAATTGTTTTCCCAGGTTTAGCTTTATCGGCTGTTGCCTGGTCCGCCTGAACACACCCGCAAACCCTAAACCCTAAACCCTAAACCCTTACAAAACGGAACAGACGATGCTGCACACCAAGGGAATATAATAGTGAAGCAGCAGGGCTGATGCCGCAGGTGCAGCAGATCGCCGTGCATATGTAGGAACTAGCTAGGGTTTAGGGTTTAGGGTTTGAGCGCACCCGTGCCTCCGCCAAAGCACCCCTGAGGGCCAGCACGATGTTAAACCCTGTCATCTCTTCATTGCGGGTATCGTGCACATCGAAGTCCTCCAGACGCTTCAGAGTCACAGCCTTCCCCTGAATACAACAAACCCTAAACCCTAAACCCTAAATCCTAAACCCAAAACCCTAAACGCCAGAGCATCTCGCAAGTGAATGGGCTGTGAATGTTTCCCTTTGAGCAGCAGTCACCTGCAGTTCGATTCCCCCAAACGCCAAACCCTAAACCCTAAACCCTAAACCCTTGTGCGTGCCTCTTTGTCAGCATTAAGGAAGCAAATGCGCAGAGGGGGTTCAAAGGACTTGTTGAAAAGACGAAGGAAAGTCGCTGCGAGGGCCGGCTTGGGTTCTTCTTGAGCTGCAGCAGACGCATCCTGCTTTGACTGCTGCTCCCCTCCCTCTAAGCAGCAGCAGCAGCAGCAACAGCAACAGCAGAAGCAACGACAGCAGCAACGACAAGAAGTCTAGCCCCAGGCTGAAGGACGCCCTGAACTTTATGAAGCAAAATACTACCGGGAGTATCAAACGCCGCTCTTACAAACCCACACAACACAACTGCCGCTGCCGTTGCTGCTGCTGCTGTTGTTTCTGCTGTTGCTTGCTGTGCTGCTCAGTTTACCTGCTGCTTTAGCAGGGGCGGCGCAGACCACTTCTCCATTTATTGCGAGGGCCCCCCAAGGGAAGAAACGAACGACCTGGGCCTCCGGCATCCCAAAGCAAAAGATGTGCGGAACGGGGCCCTCTACTCCTGAACAAACAACACGATACGCAGCAGAAGCAGCAGCAGCAGCAATAGTAACCGCCGAAGTCGCACCAACAGCACCAGCAGCAGCAACAGCAGCAGAAGCCGCACAAGCAGCAGCAGCGGAAGTAGCACCAGCAGCAGCGGCGGTAGTAACACTAGCAGAGGCAGCAGCAGCAGCAGCAGAAGCAGCAGCAGAAGCAACAGCAGCAGCATACCTGATAGTACGGATCCGAGTGTGGGGTGTATGCACAGCCACGCCGGTGATTTGATGATGAGTTCGAGCTGATAGCGAATTTCTCCCTTTTTATTCTCCTCTCCTTTTAGATGTAAAAAGGCCCCAGGAGACCAAACAAGAGTAAACTCCAGAGGAGCAGCAGCAACAGCAAAAGGAGTGAAGTTGCTGCTGCGGGGAGGAAGAGCAGCAAAATGTATGCAGGGACGCTGCAGACCAGGAGGCAGACAGAGGAAGCGATCTTCACCTGCAGCAAAAAGCAGAACAGAAAATACTATCAATCAATATAATACAGATAATATGTGAAAATATATACAATATACCCGACCTATACATTATACATATAACCTATGCATAAACTATGCGGAATATATATCTACACATATATATAACGCAACATCCTAAGCGCTGCCTGCAACTACAGCAACAGCACCACCACCACCAAGCAGCAGCACCACAACAGCAGCCGCAGCAGAAGCAGCAACAGCAGCAGCAGCAACCATATGTAGCACAAAGCGTTATCTGACCTGCTACGATGCAGAGTCTATGGTTTTGATTCCCTGCTGCAGCTGCTGTTGTTGTTCCTTCTGCATCGTTCTGGGTCTGCTCAGGCGTAGCCCAGCACTGCCATTCTCCCTTTATATCTTCTATAAAAGGTTTTATCTCAGCTGGAATCGATGCCTCCTGCAGCTGTAACATATTGAAGGGCCGCTGTGCCTCTGCCTCAGACCGACTAAACGCTGACAAGTCCTCGCGACGGAGAGGGAAGAAACAATCCCCATCTGAATGAAGTGATAGACAGAAACATATATATATATATATATATATATATATATATATATATATATATATATATATATATATGTCACAGAGAGATTTTAATCAGATGGTAGAGACAAAGACAAAGGCAAACAAACAAACAAACAAAAGGCGAGATATATCGACAAACAAACAAACGGGTAGGAGGAGGAGAAGGCGAGAGAAGAGGGACAAGTGCACCGAGAGACATTTCTCAACGCTAAACCCTCTATCATAAAACCGTAGAACCCTAAACCCTAAACCCTAAACCCTAAACTCTGGAGCATCACCTGTCCATGCTGAGGAGTAATATAGATGATCATCGAACGCAACATCTGCTGTTGGGAGCTGCCAATAAAGAAGTTCTGTCTTCAACGCGATGTACTTATCCGCAAACTCCTTCAAGGGGCAACCCTTCAGAGGATTCATACCTGCACTCACACAAACCACAAACCACAAACCCTAAACCCTAAACCCTAAACCCTAAACCACAGGCCGTAAACCCTAAAACACGGAAGAAAAACCCTAAACCCTAAACCCTATGCCAAATAGCACAACCCCTAAACCAGAATTCACAAATCACGTCCCCTGAATCATGGACCGAAAACCACAAACCCTAAACCCTAAACAGCAAACCACAAAGTACAAACCCTTAGCACCAGCCCTGCACTACAAGCCCTCAACCTAAAGATTGAACCCTAAACATTGATTCCTAAACACTGAACCCTCAACGCAGAACACTTAACGGTAAGAATGCCGAAAACTGAGGGTTTAGGGTTTAGGGTTTGTGTTACCAAGTAGGTGCTCAACCATGAGTTCAAATCCTAGTTGGGGTCTGTTGAGTTGCAGGGCTCCGTCTTCTGTCTTTGGGACCCTCGGGGGTATATCCTTAAACCCTTCTCTCCTAACAACGAGGGCTAAGCCGCTGGCCTGCACATCTGCTCTGCCCATCACCTCCACAGGCAACGAATAGCGAACGGTGCCAACCTAAAACATAACGCAAACCCTAAACCCTAAACCCTAAATAAACCCCAAACCCTAAACCCTAAAGCTGCCAGGGGTGTAGCGCTAGGGGTCTAGGCTTTAAGGCTCAGTCTTTACAGTTCAACCCACCTGAAAGGCAGCCGCCTTCGCGTTTGTACTCGTAAAATACTCCATCTGCAAGCGCAAAAACCACAAACCCTAAACCCTAAACCCGGAACAAGAAAAACAGCCTGCAACTGCAACACTCCCTCTCAGCTCCTTCTAAACCAAAAACCCTAAACTCTAAAACCGAAACATGAAAAACAGCCTGCAACAGCAACACTCCCTCTCCGCTCCTTTTTGGGTGCATATCCAGCAGTGGAAACAATGCTCTGAATGCAAAAGCCCCCAGGGGCCCCCTAGAAACTCCGCAGGGGCCCCCTAGGAACTTCCCAGGGGCCCCTGATGAGCTCCCCGGGGGCCCCCGGGGGTCCCCTTCACGAGGTGCCTCAGGAGGATCGAGTGGTTTTATGGCTCCCTAAGGCCTCTATTGACAAAAAGGGGGCCGTGTGAGCCCCAAAATGCCTTTATATATATATTTGTATTGATATATGTAATATATATTACAGAAATTATATATTATGTATACTGGGGGGCCACCCTTGGGCCTGCATGCAGCCTTAAGAAGATAAAGAAACCACATTAGCTGACAGAGGAGAAACGGGGAGACGTGAACCGCGTTGCTACTTTGTGCTGTGTTGCTTGCGCAGTAGCAGCAGCAGCAGCAGCAGAAGCAGCAGCGGAAGCAGCAGCAGAAGCAGCAACAGCGGGTGAGGCAAAGAGCTGATGCGGCTGCGTCTGCTGGGATGCAGGGGGTTCCAGACCTTCAAGAAGAACCCTTAGAAACGACTTTGGGGTGACAGTGGAGCCCTCAAGTGTACGTACACCCCAACGGTGGCAGTACGGCTGGTGTGTCTCTACACGCGGCGGCCAGCGGCGGCTCTAAGGGACTCCTGGGGACCTTCAGCTCTTTCGGCTGCCCCAGTGCAGGTAGAAAGCAGCTCTTTTTCCCCAGCAGCAGCAGCAGCAGCAACAAGAGCAGCAGCAGCAGCAGCAGCACCAGCTAGCGGAGCATCGAAGGGACCTTAAGGCATGGGCTTACACTCGGTGGCGGTGTAGAGGGAGAAGAAGGGGAAAATGAGTCAACAAACAAGTCCTGCAGGCATTAATTGGCACTATTTTAGATAAAGAAGGGCCTTTCAGCTGCTGCTGCTGTTGCTGCTGCTGCTGCTGCTGCTGCTGCTGCAGCAGCAGTCACCAGCATTGACTGGTTCTGGGGACAGTACGGCCCCATGAAACGAAGCATTTCTTCCCCAGCAACGGCTGCAGTCAGCAGCAATATTTTATTTAATATTTTAATATAGCATGTTGTTATTTGTTTGCTTAGAATAATACTAAAATAAAGGCTTCAACCCTTTTGCTGCTGCTGCTGTTACTCTGTTGCTGCTGCCCACCAGCAGGAGGCCGTTGGGGCCCCGAAGGGCCCCCAGCAACGTTCCCGCAGCAGCAGCAGATTTTGCTGCAGCAGAAACAGCAGCAGAAAAATCAACGGCTGCTCTGCCACCGAACCCGCTGCTGCCGCTGCTGCTCCTGCTCTTGCTGCACACCACTGGTTAGACCATTGTTTCACTGCCTTGAACACATTATCGCTGTTCCCGGCTGCTGCAGCAGCAGAAGCAGAGCAACAGCTACTGCAGCAAAAGGGACATGGTAACGCCTGCTGCAGCGGCGGGGCGTGCTGCTCCTGCTGCACCAATAGACAGACCAAAGGAAAAACCCAGTCTGTAGAGGGCAAAACGCAGCAGCAGCAGCAGCAAGAGCAGTAGCAGCACCAACAGCAGCAGCAGCTGCAACGCCATCACCTTCAGCAGCAGCTGCTGCAGCCTCACCAGCAACGGCTGCTGCAGCGATTGCCATAGCAGCTGCAGAAGTAGGAGGATCAACAAGGAGAGCAGCAACTATTCCAAGTGAAGCGAGCAGCAGCTGCAGCAGCTGCTGCTGCAGCAGCTGCAGCTGCAGCAGCAACAGTAATTGTATGAAGGACAACTGATGGTAGCGGCAGCAACAGCGGCAGCGATAGGGGCAGAACCACAGGCCTACTGTTGAGAATCACCAGCAGCAGCAGCAGCAGCGTTAACACCAGCATAGGCAGCAGCAGCATCAACAGCAAGACAGGCAGCAGCTGCATCAGGAATACACCAACACCAGCAGCAGCAACAGCAGCACCCAGCGCCAGCAGCATCAGCAGCAACAGCAACAGGAGCACCAGCGTTAGCAGCACCAGCAGTACCACCAACGGCAGCATCAACGACGGCAGCAGCAGCAGCAGCATCAAAAGCAGCAGCGACAGCAGCAGCATGAACAGCAACAGCATCAAGAGCAGCAGCAGCAGCAGCAGCAAGAGCAGCAGCAGCAGCAGCAGCAACAGTAGAAAAAGCGTGTGCAATGCAGGTGGGTGAGTTGCATTTGGAGCGGGCTATAGCCTCTTTGTCTCGGTCGTTTTGGTTTTTTGCTCTGTCTCCTGATTGGGCTGCTGCTTCTAGAGAAGCAGCATTAGCAGCAGAAGCTTTTCATGCTGCTGGTAGCTGCAGCATGGAAGCGAAGGCCCTCAGGCTGTACGCACAAGCTGAACGCAATCTAAGGAGACACAAACAAGCAGGCAAAGCCATGCAAAGGGTGAGATAGATGAGAGAGAAAGAGGAGGAGAACAGACAGAAAGGAGAATATGAAAGGAGGCAGAAATGAGAATGGTAGAGGAGACAGAAAGGAGACAGAAAGGAGACAGAAACTGGACGAGGATAGGAGACAGGAAAAGGATAGAAATGAGACAGAAAGGAGGGGAGGGAAGGAGATAGAAAGAGAGAAAAACACGAAGAAGACAGAACGAGACAGAAAAGGGGACAGAGAGAAACGAGATAGAAACGAGAGATAAAGGAGACACAAAAAAGAGGGACTAATAGGAAGGAGACAGAACGATACATAAGGGATATAGAAAGGAGACAAAAAGAACACAAAAAAGATACAGAAAGGAGACAGAAAGAGACACAAGGGGGACACAAAGTAGACAGAAAGGCAGTGAGGGAAGGAGGCAGAAAGAGAGAGAAATAGACAGAGAGGAAACAGGAGAAAAATGCATATTTAAAAACCAAAGACGCCGTAGTTGAGCTGTACAGACACCTCAGATATAAACTCACTGGCCGAGGGCTGACTGCAGCTACAAACAATAAAAAAATAGAAAGAAATACAAAAAAACAAACAAACAGATGGAGACAGAAGTAGAGAGACGGAGACAGAAGCAGAGACAGAGACAGAAAAAGACAAAGGAGACAGAGACGAGACGGCGATAGAATACGAGTCAGCAACAAAAGACAAAGACAGCAACGCACAGAGACAGAAACAAAAAGAGAGACAGGGAGAAGCAGATATAAAAACAGATGCACGAAAGAGGGAGACAGGGACAGAAGCACAAACAGATACAGAGAGATGAACGCGTACCCTACAACAAAAACATCAAAAGCAATAGCAACAAAGACAGAGACAGAGGGGGAGACAGAAACCTAGACAGGAGTATATCTGCCTGATAGGCTGCAGGCGTTGTTTGTATCTCATCTGGTTTACTTTGTTTTTGTGTTTGTTTGCATTTACTTTTGTTTCTGCTGGTGTCTCCGCGTGCGGCATCAAAGACGAGACTGGAGACACACCGAGCAGAGTAGGAGACAACAGAGACGGCAGCAGCAACAGAGACAGGCGACTGTCTCTGTTGCTGCTGCTATCATGCTGCTTTTGCTATGTTGCTGCTGTCTTGCTGCTGCGTCTCTGCTGTGCTGCAGCTGGGAGATCTGCTGATGAAGGAGAAGAAAGCAGCTCGGCGCGGCAGCAGCAGCAGCAGCAGCAACGGCAGCGCTGGTGGCGCTGCAGCTGCAGCATATGAGGAAGCAATGAAGTGTTATGATGAGGCTGTATATTTGTATAAAGCAGCAGGAGACACAACATCAGCTGTATCTCTGCTGCTGCAGGTTGCTGCAAGACGGGGGAGAGATAAAAATCCAAAGGGTATAGCGTTATGTGCTGATGCTTATGAAGAGGCTCTTCGTCTTCTAGCTGCACGACACGAGCTGCAGCAAACTGATGAGGTGTATAGACACTACATATGTTGCCTTGTTGAGAACAAACAACACCAAAAAGCCTTATCTATCATCTTTAGAAGATTCGAGTGTCTGTACACCCTACAAAGATATCAAGCTCTGCATAAATGCATCTTAACTGCTGTCTTTCTCTTCCTTGAGATGGGGCAAATAACAATGGCAGATAGAACACTATCAGGACAAGAAGTAATACAAACCCTACACCCTATATCATAAACCCTAAACCCTAAACCCTAAATCATACGCCGTATATCATTGAATTTAAACCCTAAACCCTAAAGTTTGGAGGAGCTGTAGCCAGCGCAGAGACAGAGACTGTCTCCTCGGTTCTCTCTGTCTCTCTCAAGGGGTGTTGTTTGTTTGTTTGTTTGTCCCCCCCGAGCTTCTATCCGTTTGTTTGTGTCTTCTGCTTTTGTTGTTACAGTGTTGCTCGTCTCTGTATCATGGCTTGGTATATTTTTGTTCTGGGGTTTTGCTACTTTTCGTTCCCCTTTTTCTTGCCTCTGTTTAGGGTTTTGTTTGTTTCTGTTTTATTGTTTTGTTTGCCTCTGTTTCGGGGTTTCGCCGTTACCTATCTTGGGGTTTTGTTTGTCTCTGTTTTAGGGTTTTGTTTGCCTCTGTTTCGGAGCTTTGTTGTCGTCTGTCTTAGGGTTTTGTTTGTCTCTAGTGTAGGGTTTTGTTTGTCTCTAGTATAGGGTTTTGTTTGCCTCTGTTTTGGTGTTTCCTTTGACTCTGTTTTAGGATTTTGTTTGCCTCTGTTTTGGGGTTTTGTCTTTTTCCGGTTTTGGGTTTTGTTTGTGTCTGCCTTGGGGCAACATATACGTCCGCTTCGTGAGGTTTTGTATCCGTGTTTTGTTGTTTTGTTTGTGTCTGTCTTTCTGTTTCGTTTTTATTTGTTTTGTTGTTTTGTTTGTCTATGTTCTGTCACATCTTTTGTCTTTGTTTTATCGTTTTATATGTATTCACTGTGTTGTTTTGTTTTGTTTTTTTTGTTTTGTTAGTTTTTGTTTTGTTGTTCTGCTTGTTATTTTGTTATTTTGTTTGTATTCGTCTCTGTCCCTTTCTGTCGGTTCGCTGTGACGGCGACCGGACGTCAGGCACTGAACAAACTCTACAGGAAGGGGCTTCTGGTGCTGCTACTGCTGCTGCTACTGCTGCTGCTGCTGCTGCTGGTGCAGGCATTGCGTAGCAGCTTCCTGGGGAGCCCAGAGTTTGCTGCGGGTGCTGCTGCTGTGGACGCCGCAAGGGCGGGGGACAACGAGCGGCTCGCTGCAGCACTAGAATCCCCTGTGTTTCGTTTGCTGCTGCCTCCTGTTGCAGCTCTAGCAGCGAAACGTGCCGCTGCAGCAAGAAGTTGCAGCGGAGGAGATAACGTAATGGAACGGGAGGAAATCGGGTTCTCGGGGGAGGCTGTCGATATGCTCCTTATGAGCGATACGCAAACCCTAAATCCTAGGCTCTAAACCTTATCTCATAAACCCTAAATATAAACGCTAAACCCTAAAAATGCAGCATACACCCCTTGTGTAGAGACGCATCTCCCCGAAACACTGAACCCTAAACCCTAGGAGGAGGCGGAATCGACTGGAGACGCACAGAGGGCTGGACGAGGCGCCTCTGAGCGTTCTGTAGAGGCTTCTCCGGTTTAGGGTTTTGTGTTTACGCACACTATTTGTTTCAATGTATTTGTTAAACTCTCAATGAATTTAAATCTATATCAGTGAAAATAAGCTGCATATTGCTCATTTAATGCACCGCCCCGCGTCGGTAGCGGCAGGAGCGACGGCAGCAGCGGAGCAGAGGCAGCAGAAACAGCTGTTGTTCTTGTTGCTGCTGCTGCATATATCCTTTTGCTCTCATTTGCATCTCTCTCTTTGAATTGATGCAAAATGAATTAGGCCCAAGAGAGGAGAGGATAGACGACGCCGTCGTCTGTTTGCTCCCCACGGCTGAGGCACAGCGGTCCAGTGGCCGCTGCAATTTGCCGTGTATTTTCATCTTAGCTTATTTATTTGCAGTCATACCCTCGGGGATATGATATTTGTACTTATATGACGGGGATGAGACGTCTTTGCCTCGCAGCACTGGCGCTGCTCGCAGCTACTACCCCGGCGGCAGCATCACCACCACAAACACCACAAAGAGCTACTGCTCCTGCTCGTCCTCCTGCTCGTGCTGCGTCTCCTAGCGTAACGGAAGGGCATGACGAAGGAGCAGCAGCGACAGGAGCAGTAGCAGAAATCGTTTCTCGTGAGCACGGGGAAGATTGCGGTACTTGGGGTTGCTCTGATCTCCGCGTGCGCAATGGGTTGCTGCGGCGGCTGCAGCGGCGTGCAGCTACTACTGCTATCGGTGCAGTTGCTATTGCTGCAGTAGCTGCTATATTTTATCTAATGCTGCGCTGCAGCCACATCCTGCGGCACTCACGGGCAGCAGGCAGCTCCCGTCGCTCGCTGGCGGCAGCAGGGTCTGAACAGTCGTCTGAGCCTACAGGTGAAGAAGCAGGAGCAGAAGGAGGAGAACCTCAAAAAGAAGAAGAACCTGAAGAAGAAGAGCTTGAATTGTGCTTCTCCAATATACCTGGTTCCACGTGGGGGTTAGAAGAAGAGACTGAATCTGCTATTGTAACACACCTGGATAGATTAACTCTTCCTCCTGGTACTCGCATGCAAGAAAAGGATGAAGAGAAGATAAGCACTGCGCGGAAGAATCTAAAAGCCCTTGTTGATACAGCACGCGCAAAATATGAACTTGTACTCGGGTTTAGAGCCAGCATGGAGGACGACATAGGTAAGCTGGATTCCATGGCGCGACACCTACCCAGGGGGGTTTCCCTCACACGTGAAATGCAGCAGATGGGAGAAGATATACAATCTGACCGCGCGAGGCTGAAGCTGTGGGAGGAGGAAATGTCGGTGCTACAGGAGATGCTCCGGAGAGTAGCGTCAGCTACAGTGCAAGAGAAAGAGAGCAGAGAGTCTTTAGGTCAGCGAATTAAGCATGGTTTGCCCTTCACAAGATCTGCTTCAGTTGGTGCATCCGTTGCAACAGCAGAGGTGGTTCTTGAGGCCTTCAGCTCAAGCTACGTCCAAGCCCCAGCGCCCAGAAGGGGCCGCAGCAGGAGCAGCGGCAAGCATGGTAGCAGGAGTCGCAGCAAGAGTCGCCACAAGAAATCCAAGAAAGGCGAAAAAGATGAATGGGACACAGGTACAGAAGGATCGCAGGGAGGGACATTGCCGCAAGTGGAAGAGATAGGCCCCGTTGACATTCCGGAGCGGCTGCGGCTAGGGCACCAGATGGCTGCATTGCAAGAGATGCAGCGGCATGCGGAGCTCTTACAGACACTGCAGCGGCGGATGGAGGAGGCGCAGCAGCAGGAATTAGAGCAGGCGGTGCAGAAGCATCGACAGAGGGCGGCGCCGCAGCAGCAACAGGAAGCGGCGCAGCAGCAGCAAGAGGAGGCGGCGCAGCAGCAGCAACAGAGGGCGGCGCTGCAGCAGCAACAGGAGGCGGCGCAGCAGCAGCAACAGGAAGCGGCGCAGCAGCAGCAACAGAGGGCGGCGCTGCAGCAGCAACAGGAGGCGGCGCAGCAGCAGCAACGGAGGGCGGCTTTGCAGCAGCAACAGAGGGCGGCGCTGCAGCAGCAACAGGAGGCGGCGCGGCAGCAGCAACAGAGGGCGGCGCTGCAGCAGCAGCGAGAGCAGGTGCAGCGCTCGGGTGTTGGTGGCCAGCGGCATAAGCTGAGTCGGCAGGAGGTTGTGGCACTGGTGATGGGGCTGCCAAGGCCACAACAGCCGCAGCAACAACGGCCGCCGCAACAGCAGCAGCAACAACAACAGCCGCAGCGACCGCAGCCGCAGCGACCGCAGCCGCAGCGACCGCCGCTGCAGCAACCGCAGCCGCTGCGACCGCCGCCGCCGCAACCGCAGCCGCTGCGACTGCAGCCGCAGCTACATCCCCAGCAGCCACCGCAGCCGCAGCGACCACTGTCGCAACAGCAGCAGCAGCAGCTGCTGCTTCAGCAGCGGCCGAGACACAGCGGTACTGGTGCGGGCCAGCAGGGTGGAGGCGGTCCAGTTGGTGGAACAAGCAGTGGCCCAGCCAAACAAAGGGCAGTGCGGGGGAGAAGCGGAGCCAAGGTGCCCATTCTGAGCCTTATTAAAGAAGATCCAGATGAAGATGACAACAGAGAAAGTATGAAGCAGCAACAGCAGCAGCGGCAGCCGTTACAAGAGGAAGAGGAGGATGAGGAGGAAGAGGAGGGAAGGGAAGAAGAGCAGGATACTCAGGAAGAGGACGAGGGACAGCTGCAGCAGCCGCAGCAGGAGGAAGGGGAGCAGCAAGTGGAGGAGGAGGAGCAGCGGCCGCAGGAGGAGGGGGAGCAGCAAGAGGAGGAGGAGGAGCAACAGGAGGAGCAGCAGCAGCCGCAGGAGGAGGCGCAGCAGGCTCCAGAGGAGGCGCATCAGCCGCAGGAGGAGGAGCCGCAGCAGGAGCAGGAGCCGCAGGAGCAGGCAGGGCAGGAAGGACAACGACCGGAGCAGCAGGCGGACGCGCAGCAGCCGCAGGTGGAGGTGCAGCAGGCGCAGGCGGTGGTGCAGCAGCTGCAGGCGGAGGCGCAGCAGCCACAGCAGGAGGAGCAGCAGCCGCAGGAGGAGCCGCAGCAGGAGGACGAGCCGCAGCAGGAGGAAGGGCAGGAAGGACAACGACCGGAGCAGCAGGCGGACGCGCAGCAGCCGCAGGGGGAGGCTCAGCAGCCGCAGGCGGAAGCGCAGCAGCCACCGCAGGAGGAGCAGCAGCCACAGCAGGAGGAGCCGCAGCAGGAGGAAGGGCACGAAGGACAACGACCAGAGCAGCAGGCGGGGCAGCAGCCGCAGGGGGAGGCGCAGCAGCCGCAGGTGGAGGTGCAGCAGCCGCGGGCGGAAGCGCAGCAGCCACAGGAGGAGGAGCAGCAGCCGCAGGAGGAGGAGCCGCAGCAGCAGGAAGGGCAAGAAGGACAACGACCAGAGCAGCAGGCGGGGCAGCAGCCGCAGGGGGAGGCGCAGCAGCCGCAGGCGGAGCAGCTGCAGCAGCAGGAAGGGCAGGAAGGGCAACGAACAGAGTAGTAGGATCAGCAGAAGGGGCAGATAGAGCAGGATTAGGAGCAGCACGTGCAGGAGCAGGAGGAGCAGCACTGGCGGCAGAAGCACCAGGAGCACCATGAACAGCAGCAGCGACAGGAGCAGCAGCAGCACGAGCAGCAGCGGCAGCAGTAGGGCCAACAGCAGCAAGCGCACGATAAGCGCAGCAGCAGCAGCAGGGGGCGCAGCGGCAGCAGGACGCGCAGGGCCAGCCACAGCAGCAGCAGGAGTCGGTGCAACAACAGCAGGAGCAAGAGCCGCCGCCGCAGCAGCAGCAGCGTCTGTGGCATCAGGAGACCAAAGGGCATTCATTTATGTCTGCGTCTGCGATGCTGGGTGCAGCCACAGGGGTAGCACCTGCTAAGCAGCAGCTGTTGCAGCAGCAGGTGTTGCATTGAAGCAGCAAAAGGAAAACCAGAGCTTGACTAGGAGGAGCTGCAGCACACCGAATAAGCAGCAGCTTCCTTTTCCAGCGGGAATGCAGCAGCAGCAATAAGACAGAGGCTGGCGCAGGGGGCTACGTACGAGGATGCTGCGCTGCAGCTGCGGCAGCTGCAACACAGTGCTGCAGCTTCTGCAGCTGTCTGATGCTGCTGCTGCATTTGTTGCTGCCCTCAAAGCAGCGGCGTCCCTTGAGAGACCGGCAGCTGAAGCAGGTACACCTCAACCAGTTGCGGTGGAGGCAGTTGAGGCTTTGCTTTTGTCGCCTGGTTCTTAGAAACAGATAGACCAGCTGCCGGAGCAGCTGCAGCAATCGAGAGCAGCAGCAGCACCAGCAGGAGTCGCAACAGTGACAGCCTGCTGCGCCAATTGTCACAGGCCGTCGGCGGCTGTCGTTTGGCGCTACACCCCGTGGGCCCTTTTCCACCGTAACAGCAGTCTATACTACAGCTACAGCAGTTGCAGCGGCAGCTGCAGCAGGACCAGCAACGAGGATGCTTGGATTGTGGGGATTTGCTGTGGAGGGTTTGCAATTGATGCTGGAGTGAGTGGGGCCCATCACAGGGGGTGTTGAGGCGCTATCTGATCTGCTGCGCGCCTCAGCAGCGCGGGAGGCCCAGAGAGTGTGCAGGAGAGCAACACGATGCGTGCATTCATGCATGTTTGTTTACGGTGCTTATGGCGGCACATGAAGTGAAACGATTGGTTCTCAGCGCCTGCTGCTTGCTGCTGCTTGCTGCTCGAGGGAGAGCTGCTCGGTTCTGCTTCAGTAGGTCATGGAGAAGCGCTGGTTGCTGCAAGAGCAGCACCAGCAGCATAGTAGGAGGAGCCCATGCACATCTTCGCTCGTTCAGCCTTCCATCCGGATGCGCGTCCACATATGCTGCAGCATATGCAGGTGATGCAGGTGCGCCGGCTGCAGGAGCGGGAGAAAGAGGCGACGATTTTTTTCGTTTGCGTTTCGTTAGTTGTGTTATGCGCAGCAACATTTGCTGCTGCACAGGCATTGCAGCACTCGTATGAAGTGCAGCAAGTCCCCTACCAGTTTGAAGCGAAGGTGATTTCAGATGCACTTCTTCAGTCGTATTAGGGAGCCGTGAAGACAGCGCTACGTCTCACCGGAAGCAATGTGGTGGGCATTCCGCTGCAGCCTTATTTACACTGCATGCGCGCTGAATTTACATTCCATGCACTGTAGCAGCAGAAGCCGGGCAGGCTCCAAAGAAGACCGAACAGTCAACTTGGAACGGCAGCCCACATTGTGAAGAACCCGCGCATCACCCCACGGCCCACAGCCTGTTGCTGCTGCTGCTGCTGCAGCATCTGCAGCAAGCGGGTACTGCAGCAGATTCTCTATCCCCTTTCTTCTAGGTGTAGGTCCCTGTGCCCCTCAGCAGCAGCAGCATGACAACCAGCAGCACCACCCGCAATGGCATAACGATCAGCAGCTGCACCAACAGAGGCAACAACAGCAGCAGCTACAACAGCAAACGCAGCAGCGGTAGTAGCAGCAGCATGAACGACAACAACAAGGCCATCACCAGACCGAGGCCTCTGGCAGTAGCGGGACTGAAGGCCTAGGAGACAGCCCTTCACTTTGTTGCTGCAGTGCTTCGTGCTATGTCTCCTTCCTTACGTATAGATTATATTACAGGTGTATATATATTATAATGTATGTAATAAGAGTAACCAGATGCGGGCGTCGCACTTAATCCCCTTATTTGCGTGCACTAACAGCGCACAGTGACCCAGCAACCAACACGCGTCCATAGTCGATTCTATAGCGCGTTATGTTTGAAGTTGTTTCGTCTACTTGTCCTTTACATCAACTTATACTCTACATTTGTTTCTAGTTCTAATGCTGCGCTACACGCCGCGCTACATATACTTTCCGTTTAGTTCTGCTTTACACGTTGTTGTAGTCTTCGTTTTTTTCTACTTCATATGCATCCGCCGCTTTAGATGCATTACATGTATTTCTGCTCTGGATGTATTCGTGTTTTAGATGTATTTGTACATTGTATGTATTTTCGCTTTACATGCATTGGTACTCTACATGCATTTGTACTTTACCTGCATTTGTACTTTTCATCGAATTTCCATTTTCATCTATTTGTAAGTTGCGTGTATCTCGGCCTTACATGCATTTCTTTTTAGCTGTATATACTCCACTTGTGCCCACGCCGGCTATTGCCTGCGAAACAAGTGTTTAAAGATTATCCACGCTGTTAATGCCAGCGTTGAGAAGGGGCCTAGGTAGGGTATCACTTGCACTCCTCTCGCTGCAACACTTGCAGCAAGGCGTGCTGCATCGAGAGAGGCCGCCTCCTCTCCGTAACAACAGGGGGCTCGAGGGAGAGAAACATCTTTTTGTAAACTCCTACTTTAGCTCTCTTGTTAGTCGGACCCCAGCTGCCTTTTATAACCTACTGTAAATATTTTCTTAAGGAACAATTTTTACACTTGCAACGCCTGAAGGCTAAGAAAGACAGGAGCAGATGGTGCGGACGCCATATCCACATCTGAGAGGTCTGGGGTGTAGCACTGGTGAGCCATTAAGGCGTTCTGTATATAAAAAATGATGGCTGATCTCTTTCAACAGCTGTCTCCGCATGTTTGGATCGAGGTTCCTCCATCAGCTCAGCCTCTCGCAAAATAAAGGTGAAACACGATGAACAGGTGAAAATGCACCGGAATAATTAGGATGAAGATGCATCAATATAGACAGAATAAGTATTCAACAAAATAAAAAGGTGGGTCGCGGTAGAGGAAATGTACGTGCACCAAGTAAGAGCAAATAAAGATGTATATGAATTAATGGAACGACGAAGATAAATATCGCGTTCTGAAACTGCTTTCGTTTGTGATGATTCCCGTACTTTTTTCAGAATTCTTCCTTCTTACACTTTAGATACTCGTGCGACTGCAGTTCTCGCTAAGTTCAACAACAGGCGACGGGTTGAGCACTACACCGTAGTTGGCGACCTCTTGTGGTGCGAGATGAAGCGCGGAGCCCCCACATTATACGGACAAGCTTCAGTTCTCACCCAAGCTTTCCGCAGAATGCCCGATAATGTTTTAGGGGGTCATTGTGGGGCCCGTACCCTTGTGGAGCGAGTTGCTCATGCCTGTCGGCGGCTGGCGATGCGCCCCTCAACCAAGTAATATATCAGGCAGTGCAGAGAGTCAGCAGATACGCCCGTCTCATCCCCTGCTCAAGTTCCGTTACAGCGGGGTAAGTGGAACAGTTATTCACTACTGTATAGGAGTGGTGTTACTGATAAGAATCCGGAATTGGTTTTCGCCTCCTCGCGCGATCTCATGAAGTGACTTGAGATAGACCACAACATGACCGCCTGGAACCGGCCAGAGGCACACGGTTAAGCTCAACGCACCAACCTCATGCTGGTGCAGGACTGACTACTCTATACACAGCATGATTAGTCAACGTGGCTTAGTTTCCTTCCCTATGCAAATTGAGTTCATAATACAGCGGCGCGCTCTTCGACCGGTTGGCCTCCGGCATCCTCAGTCTATAGCGAAATACCTTTGCCTGACTCGACGTTGGATCTGGCAGTTAGAAGCCAGAACCTAAGCCCGAGCTTGCAAACCCCCACATGCAGCTTGTAGCATTGCAGGAATGCATGAAAAAATCACAAGAACGCAAGCAGGAAACTACAAAAAACTGCGCGCTGCAGTCACTTTCAGCCCAGATAGCTTGGTCATAGTGAATTCGCCACCCCTCGAAAACTTGCAGGGAAGCGAGCAGCTGAAGAAGTTCTCCGTGAGCTGGTTTGAACCATTTATTATTCGTTCTCGAGTTAGTGCGCCCTACATCCTTGACTTACCGCCAACTCGGAGGAGCCACCATGTTATCAATGTTAGTTATCTACAACGATTTGAAAAATCATCAGACTTTTCGCGCACTCTCCAGAAAAAATAGCGGCTAGATCGTAGCGAAAAGGAACAAATTGATGTGATTTTGATCGTGGATTGCAACCTGCAGATGCCAAAGTAAACGAGCAATAGCTAAAGGATAGACAGCTACTGCAGGATTTCAAGGATCAACTGCGCAAATCGACCCCCAATAATGCTTTCAGGCTCTCTCCGCCTCTACGGCGGGTAATGCCAGTGTTGGCATGCCCGACGCAGCTTAATTCTGGGTGTCGGGTGATTTTTCTGCACCGGAGCCGGTGGGGCGATACAGGATGCATTCGTATTTTATGCAGGTGCTATCTGAAGGTAACTATTTCTTGGCTATGGTGTACGTGTTCTCTCTTACATATGGCTAGGTCGGCGCTGCTGCCGAGAATATTTTTCCCTGTTCGGGGCTGGGCGCCACAGATTGGAGCATGAGAGCCAGCCTTTCCTCCGCTCCCACGACAGCTGACGGTGATATTCCAGGCCATCTCAGCGAGTGCTCAAATGTATATATCAGCCCAAAGTCCCAGGGAGTTGCTAGCAACAGTCATGTTGTTCGTCGGGCTGTTCACCAACCGTCAACAACTGCTACAGCAGAGGCGATAGCAGTAGCAGAGTCAACAATAACAGCGGGCCACGCCAGTATCCCGGCATGCAGTGTAACGGATGCTTCTATATCAACAGCAACCACAACAAGCAGAACAGCAGCAGCGGTAGCCGCAACAGCAGCAGTGTCAGTATGGTCGGCAGTGGCGAGGAACCGAAACGGCTACCGTTTGCTTGCTGCAGCTACCTCAACGTTGCCCGCCTAGAGCTTGCCTTTAACCGAAACTGCGTCCGCCTAGGCCCGACTGTATGCCTATAGGTGCACCCACTCCAGCACCGCCTGCAGCCGGCGGCAACTCTAGTCGTCCACCCCGGCTCAATCCTTCACATCTCTGCAGCTGAGACGTATTTAGCTCTTCTCTCATGAAACATTTCTTGACTTTGAGCGTTTGCGTCAACTGTGTCCATCCTTCAGCCTAAGCGGGTGTGTATAGGTCCTTTCTCCCCTCCAGCCAGTTGTGGAGCACCACAGCAACAACCTATCTCGCGGCAACTCAGGAGAGCACTTGGATTCTCTTCTTAATTGGGCAGCCATTGGGTGGTGATTTCCGCCTTTCTAATGCTCCGTCGTTAAAATCCTTTCCAGTCGAACATATCCGAAGCGGCAAAAGTGCAGAAGGCGTTGGGGAAGCCAGTCCCGCTACAGCAGCAGCAGCTGCTGCAACCACAGCACCGGCCTCTGCTGCAGCTGCAGCGTAAGCAATCTTTTCGAGCGCACGCTGTGTGAGAGAGCAGGAGCTAACAACAGCCAAGGGAAGGCACGAATAAGCAGCAGCGCGGACATCGGCAACGGCCTCAGTGCAACGCTTGTTTTCTGGCCTTTATCTGACCAGAGACGAGCCGCAATGAAGGCAAAGACTTAAAGCAAGAGTTTCCCAAAAGTAGCTGACCTCCTTCCCCGGTCCCTAGGCATCCTGGGCGTTGAGCTCAGGGCCTGGGTGTTGCGGGGAGGANCCCACGCGTGCACGTAAGGAAGCTTCAGGGAAGCTTCCTTTGCTGCATGCTTTGCCTCTGAACGAACTTGTTGAACGGTTGCAAGCGCTTACGCGCAGCATGCGAAAGCCGTCGAAAGGCTCCTGAGCTAACCCTGCGCTAACTCATGCTACGTGTGCCCCCCCATCAGCAAAAGGCGCACGTCCTCGTGCGCAGATGGTCATGTTGAACTTGGTGGGCTGCTGTTGGAGCGATAGCTCCTCGCACTGCTGCAGCTGCTGCTGTTCTCCTCACCGGCGCCCGTCCCGGCGATGAAACGAGGGGAAAATGGTAAAAGGGGGGTCCAATAGGTAACGATAGCTAGTGAAAGAGAAGGGTGAGGGCAATCAGCGTCTCGGTCGCCACATCTGACTCAAACGGCGAGTCATGATGCGGCGTCCGCCCCTCTGCCACAACGGTGCCTCGGCACCACCTGAATAAGCTGGCCGGCAACCGAAACGCCAAGTATGAGAGAGTAAAAGGCGAAATGGCCGGACTAACAAGGTGAAACTGCTGCGCTGTCGGCCCGACCAGGGCCACAGCTGGTGGCTAGCCGAAGTGGCGCCTGACGCCGCTCCCCGCGCTGCCGCTGGGCTAAAAGGGGAAAAGAAAGGCTGCTTTCTGGTGACTGGACGCTTGATTGCGAGTCATTGATCAACGCTTGATTGCGAGTCATTGATCACCAATGCAGTTGCTACCGCCCGTCCCGCTGCGCCGGGGCGCCGCCGACTGGGCGCCCGAGAAAGCCCCAACAAAGCCCCAAAGGTGGTGCCCAGCCCCACTGGGCAAAGGTACTGCTGGTCGTCTGCGCCCNAAGCCCCAACAAAGCCCCAAAGGTGGTGCCCAGCCCCACTGGGCAAAGGTACTGCTGGTCGTCTGCGCCCTCCCTCGACCTAGCGCGTCGTGTGCGGGAGGGAAGATACAAACAGGGAGGCAACGTAATTAGCCTCCGGGGACATGGAGGTAGAAAAAGAGAATAGTTTACAGGGATCCGCCTACGGATCCACTAACAGCGAGCCACCCATTACCCACTCCCGCAACCTGCCTGCATGCACACACTAGGAGTAGGCGGTGCGTGGTCAAGGAGAGCGCTTAGCTGTTCGGGGGGAATCGGTTCCCGTAGTCAATCCTCAGAAACCCACTCGGGATCGCGTGCGCCCGGCCATTTGACGTAATATTCGCGTTTCCGATGGCTGCGGCGGGCGTTAATCCGCACTTCGAGAATCTCTGTGTCCTGGAGGCGGGGAAGCTCGCGAGGTCGTTGCTGCGATTTCCTCGCTAGAGTGCGAGGGAACCGCGGAGATTCCCGAAACTGTTTTAAGAAACCCACATTAATAGTGTGGTGATATCTCCACGTTGGTGGTAAATCGATAATATACGCCAAGGCGTTGACCCGAGAGCGGACCCCAAACGGTCCAACGCATCGTGTGGCGAACGTCTTGGGTTGCTCGCCCTCCTGCGCGCTAGGGAGGGCGTGCGAATCCACCAGAACCAAGTCGCCCGGGTTGAAACTGACTGCGGAACGTCGTTTATCATA
>NW_024016210.1:0-101389 GCF_000499745.2 Eimeria mitis | reverse complement strand
ATATATATATATATATATATATATATATATATATATATATATATATATATATATATATAAATTATATTGTATTATATTATATATATCTATACATAAAAATATGTGTTTGTTCAGTTGACTATGAGACGGCGACAGTAAACGCAGTGCGGGCGCAGCAAGCGAGGGTAGGAGAACTGCTGCGGCATTTCTACTCCACCACGCTGCCAGAGGTAAACAAAAAAACTTTTTTTTTTTTTCTTTTTGTCTTTGTCTTTGTATTTTTGTTTGTCTTTGCTCTTGTCCTCGTCTGTATCGCTGCATCTACTAGTGGCTCTGGTGCTGTCTTTTGCTTTTTCTTTGTATTCGTCTTCGTCTGTCTTTGCATGTATTACTTGCCTTGTCTTTGTCAGTTCCTTTGTCTTTATATTTTTATTTGTATTCGGCTTTTTCTTTGTCTGCTTTGTTTGTCTTTGTTTCTGTATCTGTTGTTGTAGTTTTGTTTGTCGTTTTCTCATCGTCCCTGCATTTGGCTTTGTCTTGTCTTTATCTTTGTCTCTGTCTTTCTATTTGGCTTTTTATTTAGGGTTTAGGGTTTAGGGTTTAGGGTTTAGGGTTTATTGTGTGGGGTGTAGGACAAGAAGCGTTCGCGTTTGATTTCAGCTTTGGATTTGCTCAAGGCGGAACTGGAAAATTCGCAGGTCAAATAAAATAAAAATAAAATAAAATAAAATAAAATAAAATAAAATAAAATAAAATAAAATAAAATAAAATAAAATAAATAACATTATGCATTTGTTTCTGTTTGTTTCTGTTGTATTTGAGTTCTCATACACCCCGTGTGTGTGTGTTTTTTTTTTTTATATATATACAGGACGTCTCTGGGGGATTTACTGGGGCGGCAACGAAGGCGCTGTCGACCCCTTTAATAGAACAAATCACAGCAGCAAAGAGACATGCAAATAGACTGCAGCGGCTGCTGCTGGCAGCAAGGGAGAAACGCATCAGTCAGCATGCGAAGCAGCAGCAGCAACAGCAGCAACAGCAGCAACAGCAGCAACAGCAGCAACAGCAACAGCTGCAACAACAACAGAAGCAGCATCAACAAAAGCAACACCAGCAGCAGCAGCAGCAGCAGCAGCAGCAACATACAGCAGCTGCTTAAACAATACACAGACGAAACCCAAACAATAAAAGAAAAAAAGATGATGGTGGAGCCGATAAACAATTTGCAGTTTTTGTTTGCTCAGCAAACCCAAAACTTAGTGCATTTAATCAGAAAAATTTTTGATTTCATTTCTTTATTTATTGTTTCCCTTATTTTCTTTTTCTTTCTGCGCTTTCATCGGCATTTGCCCTCCCCCTTTGAGTGCATCGTCACCAAGATGAATACAGAGGGGAGATGAGTAGTATTTAGAGCTCTGTTTTCATATATATATATATATATATATATATATATATATATATATATATATATATATATATATATATATATATAGAAATAAGATTGGGCTCTGAGAGCCGTTCGTTGCTTAGAGGCCAGGCGATGAATCCCTGGGGGGAGGAAACCGGCAAACGTATTTCTTTTTGTTGCAGTTTTCATTCATTTGATCTCTGCTTCCTTTCTTCTTTATTTGTTTTTATTTCTGTATCTATCTTCTGATGCATTACGATGCATGTATACTGAGTTTGTGAATATCGTCTGGTTTCTGTTTAACTAAGACGCACAGAGCGGCGCCTCACTTGTATGTATGAAATACAGATTATGTTATGTGTGCTGAAAGAGGACGACAACGCCCACAATATCTCTAAAACAGAATTACAATAAATAAATAAATAATAACAATAAATAAACAAACAGCGCCGAGCAAAGCGCAGATTAGGAAACAGAACAACGCATCAAGGTGGATGGCGGTTTGTTCACTTCTTTGGTTTTTTGTATTTTGTTGCTTTCTGCTTTCATTCGCTCGCTACAGTCTTATTTCTCTTTTGTGATAACATAAGCAATAAAGAAAAACAAAACACTGAACACAGAGCCCACCCTCCCCCACCGTCTGCTCTTGTTGCTGTGCGTTCACTATACAACGCTTCCCTTTAATGCTTGTTGTTTGTTTACTGAAGAACCAAAAGTGTAGACATTCGGCTAGTAATTAATTTATTATAATATTATCTGTATTATTCAACTACTTATTACTGCCGCTTCCCTTACTCAACAGAAAGAGAGGCTCCCGGCGTAGCCGGCTTATTGTTTACACCTAAACAAAAGAATCCTTAATCATATCACTTCACCTCTGTATTCAATAATCTAAAGATGAAGAGTGCGATATTCATGCTCATACTTACTCGTGTGTGTACTGCTGCATAAATATAAACACAAGGAATCACCACATACCTTCGTATTCAACAATATAAATATGAACACAAAAGTTATTGATAATATTCACTTATTTCTGTATTGAACAATATAAAGATGAACACGAAAGCCCTCAATAAGACTCGTCTCGTTTCTGAACTAAACACGGCGTCACCGCCTGGCCCCCCCAAATGTAGGGTAAGGGACTTGATTTTTGTTTGTGTTTGTTTATAGATTTAATTTTCGTTTGACACGTAACATTACTCTGCTTTCTTTAGTGGACTCTGCAATAAGACTGGTAGGAAACAGAGAAGAAGACAGAAGGCATCTGCAGTAGCCAGTCACTGTTGCTGCCTCGTCCATTGTAACACTGGTGTTGTTCCCGTTTGTGTTTTTTGCTTCGTGCGTTTCTTGTATTCAGCAGAAACTGTCATCCATTTGTCTCTATTTTGCACTGAGATATTCGCAGTTTCATAGGAAAGACCCCAGGTAGCAGAGGCCGTGACTACCGATGGGCACGGGGAGGCCCCCTAGGCAGTCAGTGCAGCAACAGCCAAGCCCCAAAGCTATGCGCATGAACTCTTCGACGAGTTCTTCTATGACTTATTGTTATTATTCTGTAACTTTCTTGTGTTATTCCTGGAAAAATATCTGTGAATACGAGGCCGAGAACACGACGTGTGCCGGTGCTGTGTGCTGTTGCTTCTCCTGCACTGGAACTCCCCTGGGCACTGCCTTCTTTTCTTTGCCTTCGCGATAATGGCGTTGTTTGGGGAGGATAAAAGTAAGCCAAAGGCCCACCAGAATCCTCCAATAAGGAGTATAAGCCAGGTAGCCCCCAGACAGCTTCCTTAAGAGTGCCTCTGTAGGGGTTGCATTCAGGTTAACAGACGGGCTCATAGGGGCGTCTCCACCCCTACAAGCCCGCCTTTGGTTGTTTTCGTAATGTATGGTGGAGGAGTGGTGGTGTGCAAAGGGAAGGAGAGGCGGCAGCATACGCCTGAATTGCTTGTGGGGTGTGCGCAGTCACCGAGTTGCAGGCGTTCGTCACACTCGCGCGCAACGACCCCAGCATACTGCACAGGCCGGAGTTGGCTTTTTTCAAGGACTATTTGATTTCTCTTGGCGCCAAACTACCGGATCCGCCAGCAGAGGAGCCGGAGGCACCGGAAGTCCGTTGGGCGCTGTGATACAGAACAGACCTTTTACACCATGACATGTTACCCTTAGCCGTTTTCCTGCTCAAAAGGGGGCCTTGTTTGCAATATATACAAGAAAGATGACGGCCTTCTGCTGTGCGTGTGGTGTGGGTGTACCGCGTTGTCCCATGCAGTCTGAGGAAGAGCCGTTTGAGCCAGAGTCGCTGAACGATGAGGAAGTCGTCGCACCCGAGTCTACACCTGCTCCACCGCTAGCGCCTACCGGGGAGAAGGAGCTAACTGACGAAGACTACGAAAAACTTGCCAAAGCTAAGGAAGCAGCAACAGAAGCAGCTGAAGTGAGGACTACTGTGCAGATCAGGGGCTCCCTAGCTCCCCTATTCATTCGTATGCAAATTTGCCAGGACTGCCGTTATGCTGCGTGGGCCTACAGGCAGGCGATCTCAACAAGGCAGTTGAGTCCTACACAGAAGCACTGCTTATTGGCAACCCCACTGCATTGCTATACACACGCAGAGCGGACATACTGCTAAAACAGAAAAGATATGCTGCCGCAGCTAGGGATTGTGACGAAGCGCTGAAGTTGAATCCTGACAATGCAAGGGCCTACCGAATCCGTGGCACTGCCAACAGGCAAGGAGTTGCTCCACACATTGCACGACGCAGAAACGCATTTTGCCGCTTGCACCGGGTGGTTCAGTTGTGGCGATCCAGGTTTTGGGTTGTATTACTTCAGGTACCTTGGCAATTGGAAGCAAGCACACAGTGATATAGAGATGGGACAAAAGGTAGGCGCATTCCAGAAACTGTTTATAAGTGTATATATATATATATATATATATATATATATATATATATATATATATATATATATATATATATATATATAAACAACCGCATTTAGGGCTTGTTAAGTCACAACTTCAGGCTTGCACTGAGCTGTGTGGCTGCAGATTGACTACGACGAGAACATCTGGGATATTCAGAAACTCGTAGAGCAAAAGTACAAGATAATAGAAGAGCATGAAAGATCTTCTCAGCGAAAGAAAGAAGAAGTATGGCAGCACAACTTCTTAATGAACTTGGCATTGTCGTCTTAAGCCTCTGCGCGGTTTCCTCTCCCCATGTGCGGACTCTTGTGAGGGTGCATTTTTCGTACTCTGCAGAGGGAAAGAAAGGAGCGGGAGCGGCGGGCAAGAGAACAGCGCGCCAACGCGCAGAGGGCGTACGAAGAGCAGAAGAAGCGCGAAGCGAGTACGGCAATTTCAGCAGTTCAAGTCGTATAACGTTTCAGATATATATATATATATATATATATATATATATATATATATATATATGTGTATAGGGTAGTCATAGAAGCTTTTTATTAGGCGTTTTGGATAGCGGTGTATTTTGATTCGGTTCAGGTGGAATGCCTGGCGGAATGCCGGGGGGAATGCCAGGTGGAATGCCTGGGGGAATGCCAGGTGGAATGCCTGGAGGCATGCCCGGTGGAATGCCAGGAGGCATGCCAGGTGGGATGCCAGGAGGCATGCCAGGTGGAATGCCGGGAGGAATGGGAGGCGGAATGCCGGGAGGATTGGGAGGTCTAGGTATGCTTATGCTTTTTGCCGGTGCAAACGCAGCTTCTTAACTTTAGAAGCTGTTACACGGTTTACAACAGGGCTCGCTTGGGGCTTCTTTGATCTGTTTCTGCAGGAGGACTACTCGGATCCATGAATGACCCTGAAGTCCAGCAATTGTTTTCAAACCCTAAGGCAAGTACTCGAACTGGTTGGACGGGCTAAGTAATAGGAAGATATTTCCGCCTTGCTGTGCTGCGTTTTGCTGGAATTGTTGCAGATGATGGCGGCGTTTCAGGACATTTTGACAAACCCTGGTAACATGGCAAAGTACAAGGATGATCCGGATGTCGCAGAAGCCATTTCTAAGCTAACTCGCAAATTTGGTGGAGGCATGCCAGGTGGCTTCAACGTTCCACACTGAAGCACCAGCAAGTAGGAAATCAGCTAGCTCTACTTGCAACTAGCCATCCTGCAGCGCCTACGTTTTCGTTCCAATCAACAGCTAACCCTTTGGTCTCGAAACAAACTGCACACAACCATTATTTTACGGTCATGTATCTCTTTGAAATGCGTTTGCGCGGGAAAAGTTGCGGCTTGACTTGAATTCACAAAAGCGTGCCGGTTAGTTTGGTACTGGCGCGCCTTTTGGTTGGCACTTCTTTTACTGCCATCCTCCGAGGCGTTGTCCTTCACCCTGTTCATGACGTTACTTATTATTCGTATTCATGGTGAGTAATTGAATGGTAGAACATACCTGGAATGGAGACCATCCTTTCCATCCCTCAGCGCGAGCAGCAGATTCGGCCCAGCGGGGAAGGAAGGACCGCGGTCCACCTGTAGTTTTGTAGTTATTGAGGAAGCAGTCCAGTCACTTAATCATGAGTTGTCGTCATACGGTAGGTTGGCGAGTCGAAAACATATTGAAGTTGGAACAATGCGAGGCAGGAGGCACCGAAGTCAAGCACATACAGGATGAACCTGTAATTTCGCGGTAATCCACCGTTGTGATTCAGAGTGGTTTGCATTCGGCTTACTCGAGTTGTGTCACAATGTCGGCGGCCCATAGTTGCTTCAAGGTGAAGGAAGTACATGGATACGGAACCATATGAGCGTAGTCATTGGGAACTTACAAGGTGCGTAGACAATAAGATGCTGAACCAGATGAAGCCGCTCATGAACAAGATCGCCAGGCCTGAAGTGGAAGGCGTGAGGACACGTCCCAATAAATGTTACATACATGTAATTAACGCTTACTCATGCCTAGTGCCAGCGTGATACTAAGATGAGTAGGCTTCTTGCAGTAGTAGTACAGCAACCCGCCAAGGATGGCCATGGCCAATGCTCCCCCAACCTGAAAAAGAACTTAGGGAGTCGCACGATGATGAATTCAAGCAAATATTCTTACATCTTGGACGAAAAAGTGGGCGATCAGCGAAAGAAAGCTGTATCCCGCAATGGAGAGGACTCTTGGCTTCGACTTCTCGAACTCGTCACCCTCAATGGGGATATCTTCGGGGCCGCCCACAAACATCTTGGAGAGGGTGTGATGTGTAAATAGTGGGGGATCCTTAATGACACGGTCTTAAGGATGCATCAAAATCTGACCAAATGGGTTGGCAAAGCTAAACTTGTGGACAGGACACCACCAATGCTCATGCAGCCGGCAGTAGCTGTCTGTACACTCAAGCCACCGGTTCCGCGAGGGCCATCATCCGGTGTACTAGTTCATTTCTTCCTACCAAACGCGGGCTATTTGGATTATATTTTGTCATTAAGAGCTAAACTTCTGTCAATTTCTGCCAGATTCCGTCGTAACATTGCGCCCGGCATTTCTACTCGACTCCTCGGGTCACTCCCCCACGAGCTGCAGTCCTTCAAATGGGAAATCTATGCGACAGCCCCATTCCTCATGAAAAACACGCCAAACGGCCTAGATTAGTTCGATCCCCATTAGATACAGTAGGAGTTTATCATGATCACAGGGTTGAATGTAAATCCTGTGTCAAATTGCACCGAGCGGAAGTCAGCTGCCGCTGCCCGTAATCAGCCGGAGCCGAAAGCAGCTCACAAGGAGACCAACTCATCGTCGGCACTTCGCCTACCACATGCTTCATCTAGCAAGCATTACATTCCAATTTATTTGCGTCTTCTCCAGACAGAGATCAAGCAGCAACGCGCATTCCCGAATTCCCGAGAGCTTCGGCTGCCTCCATCAATTGGCAAACAGTTTCTGAACCTAGTATTTTGCGACAACGTTCCACGTATATTGGACGCATCGCATATTGCATGCGCCCACAATGGAACGTCCCAGTGTTGGTGTGCGCGCTGCAGTCGCTTTGCACGCTCTTCCAGCGGAATTACGCTTTCATTGGCATTAGTGAAACCGTGAGAATTGCTGTAGTTGTTGGGTCTGAAACTTGATGCGTCAAACGTTTTAAAATGGCTTCTCCGGGAAAGGCGGAACTGCGAAAAGTGACGATTAACACGAAGCAGGGTTCAAATGCCAGTGAGAGAGCCTTCAGCTTCGAGCCTGGTCCAACTCAATCGGCTGGGCTAACGAGGAAACTTGAAGGTTCGCACAGTTACCTATTTCTGCACTGAATCTGCCAACAGAGTTGGAGGTTTGCTGTTCTACGAGCCCAGTTCCAGGGTGCTGCAAACACCTGCATTTGTTAGTTTGAGTAAAAATAAGAACAGTTTGTAGAGCAGAATGTCATTCGTCTCCATGAACACCGCCACACCAAGCAATGCAAACGCCATCTGCCACAGCACTTTACCAAGCTTTTGCACAGATTTTCTTGAATTAATAAGCAACTTCTACATTACTGCGTCGCAGTGAAGGGAGCTGCGCTGCATCCACCGGGTTTCTTTACCAGTTGGTCAGTACTTGTTGGACCCACCTCAAGGTTGGGTTTTCTGCAAAGTAACTCGTGTTATGAAGTGTGCCTCAGCTCAGCTGTGTCACAATGCGGGTGTAGGTCCTTCCAGGTGCAATCAACTCTACAGCGAGCATGCATCCGCGAAGAAAAAAGGAGAGGTTTGTGCATACAGCAGTTGGGGGCACAAGATCCTGCCTGTTCCCGACCTCCTTCAAGAATAAAGCTGATGCGCTTCTCCGATTGCCCCTTTTCCCCACTTGTGTTTCTTTCAGATGCAAAAGGAGGCCCCCATGAGCCGTCAAACTGAAAGGACGGGGGGCCACAGCGTGCGTACGTCAAGTAGCCAGCATCTTCAGAGGAATCGCAGTGACGTTTCAGACTCATCATTTGATTGCCCTTTCTCAGTCACCCCGGATTGCATTGTGAGTCCCCCAGAGGTGTGCGCGTATCGAAGGAGCCTGAATGGACTTTTCTCTCTAGCACGAAAGAGCTGCATCATCGCTCGTTTCATCCCCAAGAAGTGTACATGGGGGGTGTCTAGTGCAGGTGTTTGAGAAGGTCCTTCAAGGAGTCACGTACACCAAAAAAGTTACTCTAAGAAACCGCGAGAAGATTGGGAGGCGTCTGCGGCTTGAAGTAGACCCTCAGAGTCCTTTTCGTCTTTCCCCACTGAAATATCCCGTCGATGATGTCTCCATACACCCCGCAGGCGCCAGCAGCGGAGACCCCCAAGGCGCCTCGCGCGTCTCAGGCATTGTAGCAACGGGAATGTGCGTTCAGGTGGGTCCAGAGCTGTGCCGCGCCATCCTCCTCCGTCTAGTTCAACACTCCGGGGTAACGCCGTAGCGTCTCTATCGTTACCTGTTCGTTTCGATCGCCACGGTGTCAGTTAAAAACATACGACTGGAAGAATATAGATAAATCCTTGCTGCTTGTTGTCCTTTGACAAGGTTGCTGCTGAAGCTGCGCCCACTGCTGTCTGAGCTCTTCAGGTTTGGGTTTCGTTCACAGCTACGCCTGAGGCGCCTGAAGCCCGGGGTGTGCTGGAGCTGCACACGGAGTTGGGCTCCTTCGCTGTGCCTGTAAACACCTCTGTCCCTGCAGTTTTAATCACCGCCTCAACACAAACACAAAAGAACCGACGCTGTACACACTCCCACTCCCTTCTCTCTGTGGCATTTCTTACTCATGCTCTACCTCTTGAACATCCCCTCCCTTCTGCTGCATTTCTTACTCTTTTGCTTCTTAACCTCTCATTGATTCTTCGCCCACACCTCATGAAAGCGAAACACCAATTTCAAAGGCCTGCGGCTCCCGCAGTTCATATCATCGCCAATGCTGCAGTTGCTGCAGCACCGTTGTGCGGGTGGAGGGGCCGCAGTCCTAGAGAGAAACTGTAGACCGACCCCCTTGTGGCGTACCTTGCAGCATACCATAGCTAGAATACGCACCGAGAAGCCAGAGCAGCAGCGGTTGCAGCAGCGGTTGCTGCAGCAGTTGCTTTCAGTACATTTGTGCCCCGTTGCTGCAGGTGGTGGCGAGGAAAGAGCAGCCGCTGCTTTTGTCGTTGCCCCGCCAATTGACATTCGCTGCAGTGCGGCCCGGCGAGGCGGCTGTCCTTGAGTGAGGCGCCCTTAACCCTAAGAACGACAGCAGAGCCTCATACCTTCATCACAGCCGGTAGCCGCAGGAATAGTAGCAGCAGAAACAGCAACTGCAGGAACATCAGCAACAACAGCACCAGCTGCAGCAGCAGCAGTTGCTGCACATGCATCCTTCCGCTCCGATTGCACTTCTAGAGGGCCCAGCGATCTCTGGCTATTCGCTTTCCCTGCTGTCTGCCGCCCGTTCTGCGGGTTCCCTCCTTCCCTTTCTGCATCCCTCTTCTGCTCTTTGCTGCTGGCTGCTTCTCTCTGGTGCTCTCTGATGTCTTGCTGCCTGGTAAACGGGCCCCAACAGTTGCAGCAGCTGCTGCTCTGCAAGCACGGGCCCCCGTCGCAGCTGCAGTTCTCTGCAGCAAGCAGCAGGTAATTCACGCCGCGATTGCAGGTGCTGCTGTATTTGTGGCCCGCAGGCTGCCCTTGAAGAATGGGGGCGGCGAAGCTGTCCTCAGGCCGGTGGTGGTGGCAGCTGCTGCTGCTTCGAATGCTGCAGCTGCTGCTGCTGTTGTGCCCGAGCACACACAACCTACCTCCGCTGCACCTGCTTGCGGACGACCTGGAACACCCCCCGTAGCCGCCGCTGCTGCTGTTGCTTCAGCTTCTTCTGCAGCTGCTGCTGAGGATTTGGTTCTCTCTAGGATGTCATACACGGAGGATGCAGATGCCTTTGCTGTGTCTGCTGCTGAGGTGTTGTTGCCTCGGGGCTCCCAAACGTCTTCTCTTCTGTTGCGTTTCCTTCCGCGTCGTCCCGGTCGTTTTGCTGCTGCTCTTCTGCTGCAGTCGGTTGGCTCTTCAGAGGAGGGGGCCCCCTGCCTCGGCGTAGTCGAACTGAGGGGAGAAGCAGAGGCTGCTGCGCTGACCCTTAGAGACTTCTGTGGGGCCCCCTGGGCCTCAGGCCGCCTCTTGCGGCTCTGCGCGGCTCTCTCCTCCTCGCTCGCTGCTGCACCGCAAGACGCTGCAGACGCACGCACTATAAAGAAGATGATCAATGCAGATGCAGCAGCAGCAGACGCTGCAGTAGCAAACGCTGCATCCGCAAACGATGCAGCAGTAACAGCAGCAAACGAAATCAGCAGCAGAGAGTGCCAGGCTGAGACCCCCTGCCCTCTTGAGGCCACCACCATACAAACAATCGCAAAATGCATGCCACGGATAATCGACTTCGGATGCACTCTGGTACATTTATACTTGTAGCTGTAGCATCACCAGCAGCAGCAGCATCACCAGCAGCAGCAGCATCAGCACCAGAAACAACAACCACAGCAGCACCGGCAGCGCCAGCAGCTGCGCCAGCAGCAGTACCAGCAGTAGAACGAGCAACACGACCAGAAACAGCAGTAGGAACAGCACGGGGGGATTGCTTTCCCTAAGTTTTGTTTGGTTGCGTGTGGCTCTGGAGACATACGCGGTTTGACCGTCGTTTGATTGCCTTCTCTTCTCTGTCTTCTCTGCTGACCTGCAGCGCCAGGGGCCGCCCATATCCCGTACTGTCACCCTTTGTAACGAAGGCAGACTGCCTATACGCGTCCAGTGGCGCCCCTCAGCAGCAGCAGCAGCAGATGGTGCTGCAGCAGCAGACAGTTCAGCAGCAGCAGACAGTTCAGCAGCAGCAGACAGCGGAGCAGCAGCGGACGGTGCAGCAGCAGCAGACGGTGCAGCAGCAGCAGACACTGCAGCAGCAGCAGACGGTGCAGCAGCAGCAGACACTGCAGCAGCAGCACAAAGTGCAGCAGCAACATGCGAAGCGTTTTCTGTGTCTCCCGCTGAGGCTGTCATCCCAGCCCTCAGCTCCGTCCCTTTCTCCTTCACCGTCGACCCGCGGCTGCTGCCAGCCAGCCCCCCAGACAGCAGCAACAGCAGCAGCAACAAGGACCGCGACAGCATCTCATTTTCATGTGGAGTTTCTCTTTGGGTGTGTGGGGATTGCGTGCACTGCAGCATCACCTCCACTGCTTCATCTGTCTCTGTCTCTGCTGCAGAGATATCCGCCATTCGCTTTGTTCCTGTCTCTCTCTGTTTGCCTCGACGTACCGCCTGCGTTTCCTCCCTCTCTGTTTCTGTTTCTCATCGTTATCCCTTGTCTGTCTCTTTGTGTGTTTCTTTGTTTGTATTTATCTTTCTCTTTATCCTTGTCTTTGTTCTTATTTTTTATTCTATCTTAATCTTTATTTTTGCTTGTCTTTGGCTTTGTTTGTGCAGATTCTCGGTGTCTCGCGCTGGGCTCTTCTTTCCCCTCCGGCGCTGCTGAGGCATTTTGAGGGTCCTCCTTTCATCTCCTCACAGCAGCAGCAGCAGCAGCAGCAGCAGCAACAGAACAACGACGAGCTGCCGCTGCGTTGGCTGCCGCTGCTGCTGCCTCCCGAGTCGGCGACTCCTGCTGCTGTGGACTCTGAGAACGATGGACCGGAGGCAGCAGCAGCAGCAGGAGCAGCAGCAGCAGCAACCGCTGCAGGTGGAGACATCAAGGACTGGCAGCTGTTGCAGCTGCAGCAATGCGTCTCCCTAGAGCGTTCAAAGGTGCGCATCTACCCTCTGCCGCAGCTGCGGGGCCGCGCCGCTGCCTTCAGGCTACGGCCTGCTGCAGTGCAGTCCATCCCCTTGAGGCTCTGCAACGAGGGGGGGTCCTCCGTCCGGCTGGCTGTACACCCTGACGGACGCGCACTCAAAGTCAGCTGGCGTCCCCCACAAGGCTGCAGCAGCAGCAGCAGCAGCAGCAGCAGCAGCAGCGCCTGCTGCTGCTGCTGTAGCAGCTGCAGTATATGCTGCAGCAGCTATGGTACCAGTGATGCAATGGCTGGTGAGGAAGAGAAGACGGGGTGGCTCCTCCACGTTGATGACAGCGAAATGGAAGAACTCCAAAAACAAAAAGATGCGGCAAGCAACTCACAACCCTAAACCCTAAACCCTAAACCCTATACCCTTTCTCTTCTGTTGTCGTACATCGTTGAGCTTTTTTTGTATTTGCTGCTGCAGGCCTTTGCTGTGGGCCCACAGCCCTTCGGTTATTTTTGTGTTTCCTCTGATGGCGGAGGCCTCGTCGCCCCGCACACCGAAGGCCAGCTGTTGCTGCAGCTGCTGCCCCTTTGCTGCGGCTCCATATCCCTGCATCTTCCTCTCTCTGTCTTTCCCCCTCACCCCACAAACAGCCACCCAAGGGCTGCTGCTCTGGAGCCGCAAACACCAGAAGCAGCAGCAGCAGCAGACGGGGGTGCTGATGCTGCAGCATTAGGCAGTCAGACAGCAGCAACGAAAACAGCAGCAGCAGCAGCAGCAGCTGAGGAGCAGCAGACTGTGACCGTTCCGGTTTGTGTGGAGGTGGCGGTTCCCCTCGTGGCGTCGCCGTGGCCTCCGCAGCTCAGCTTCGGCACTGTAAGGCACCGGCTTCAGCGGCAGCAGCAACAGCAGCAGCAGCAGTAGACCTGGTGTGGCTGTAGAAGAGCAGCGCTTGAGGCTCATGGTGCACCTTGCTGCTGTCTTTGCTTTCATATGCTGCAGGTCCGGGCGCACACGCGCAGCAGCCGCGGCCTCCTCGTCCGCAACAATTCTCAGAGTCCTGCTGTCGTACGCATTCGAATACCAGCATCAGCAGACACAGCAGCAGACACAGCAGCAGACACAGCAGCAGATACAGCAGCAGAAGCAACAGCAGCAGAAGCAGCAAACCCCTTCTGTAGTGCAGTCACCGACTCCGCCCTGCTGCAGGCAGTGAGGGCGAGCGCCGCAGGTCACTTCCCTTGCCACTTCGCTTCTTCGCTTGTGCGCACCCCTGTAGAGCTGGCAGCACACTCAGCAGCAGCAGCAGCAGCAGCAGCAGCAGCAGCAACGGCAGCAGCAGGTACACTTTCAGCACCAACAGTACCCCCGTTAGCACCGTCATCTGCGGCAGCAACGGCATCAGGCCATTCAGCAAAAGCCGCTGCTGCTGCGAGCCGCACTGGGGATACGTCTCCAGCAGCAGCAGCTGAACGAGCAGGGGTTGCTGCTGCCTCAGTGGGTGCGGCAGAAGAGCCGGTTCAACGTTTACCCTCTTGCATGAAGTGTCTGTGCATAGACAAGTCGTTGCGTTCTGCTGAGCCTTTCTTACGCCACCCACGAAAGGCAGCAGCTGATGCTGCAGCAGCTGCAGCAGCAGCAACAACAGCAGAGACAGCAACAGAAGCAGAACCGGCAGTTGAACCAGGCGAAGTTTCTGCAGTGAAGCAGCAGCAGCTGGCCCTGCAGCAGCATTTGTTGGAGTGGCAGATACAGCAACAGACCACGCAGCAGCAGCAGCAAGAGCAGCAGCAGCTGCAGCAGGAGATGCTGGAGCCGCACGTAGTGATAGGTCTATCTGGGCAGCTGATGGTGTACCCGTCTTATGTGCTGCTGCCTCCTGGCGGCTCTGCTGTCTTCCTGGTGACGTTGAGGGCCGCCCATCCCCAGTCGCTTCACTCTGTTTTGTTTGTAAGTCTGCAGTGTATGTACACCTGAACCTGTCAGCTTTTTCAGTGCATGTACACCTGAGATCTATCTACTGCAGTGTACGTACACCCGCGATGCATCCTGCTCAGTATATTTGTGCTGACTTTCCTGCCGTCTGCACTGCATGTTTCCTTGGCCTACTCTTCCGTGCAGTGGATGTCTGTGGCTCAAGGACTAGGGTTTTAGGGTTTAGGGTTTAGGGTTTAGGGTTTAGGAGTTAGGAGATGCATATTGCGTTCTATGGGCAGCTGGAGACGCTGGAGGGCAGCGCGTTAGTCCCGGTTGCAGTGGAGGCTCGCGTGGCTCTGCCGATGCTCCGCCTCAGCAGCCACCACCTACTGCTGCCGCCTCTCTTCCTGCTGCAGCAGCGGCTGCTGCAGCAGAAGCTGACGCTGTACAACGACGGAGACATCCCCGTTCGAGTCCGCTGGACCTCCCCGTCATCTCTTATAGATCAACAAACCCAGGAACAGCAGCAGCAGCAGCAGCAGCAGCAACAGCAGCAGCAGCAGGTGTGGGGGTCGTTTGCGCCGGTGGTAGCTCGCAATAGGAATTGCGGCTTGTTGCTGTCTCTGTCTCCTGCTGATTTTATCTTGGGCCCGCGCAGCAGCAAGACGGCGGACATCTGCTGCCTCGGCCTTGCGGTGTCTCCTCATCTCGAGGCGAGGGCCTACTGCAGCGGGGACGGGCTGCTGCTGCCGCTGCAGGTCTCCTTTGCTGCTGCATGCAGCGGCGCCTCCGTTACATACGCCCTCTTCTCGCAGCAGCAACTTAACGCTGCTGCACAGCTGCTGCAGCAAACCCGGGAGCAGCAGCAGAAGCAGCAGCACCACCACCACCACCGCAGCCGACTTCAGGGGAATCAACAGCAGGAGGAACAGCAGGAGCATCAACAAGAGCAGCACCAAGCTCATGTAGAGGGTAAAAGAAGAGGAGTAAGAAGCGCTGTTGCTGCGCTCAAGGGTGCGGGCATCGGTCGCTGGGGCTCGCTGCAGCAGCAGGGAGACGAGGGGAAGCAGCAGACAGAGACAGAGAGAGAGACCGCAGAAGAAGTGATAACGGAGACAGTTGCAGCAGGAGGAGACAGCGCCTTTCTTTATCTCCTCGTAGTCAATACCTCGCCCATACCTGCATTCCTTAAGCTCCAGGCCCGCACACACACATATCAGCAGCAGCAACAGCAGCAACAACAACAGCAGCAGCAGCAGCAGCACCAGCTGAAGCATCCTATACACTGGGACGAAGGCAGACCAGCTGGTGCCTTCAACTGCCCCGACTGCAGCAGCAGCAGCAGCAACGCATTCTGCGACGAGAGGGGCTGCAGCAGCAGCAGCAGCAGGGGAATCATATCCCCCTGGGCATCCCTAATGGAACCGTGCTCGACAGCGCGCACGGACAGCAGCAACAAAAGCAGCTGCAGCACCACGAGCAGCAGCAGTAGCAGCAGCACGAACAGCAGCAGCAGATGCAACAGCAGCCGTAGTAACAGCAGCAACAACGCCAGAGCGTTGATTTCCTCTTCACCAACTGCTGAGGCCTTGCTGCTCCAGGCGGCTTCTTGTGCTGCTCCCCCTGAGCTGCGACAACTGCTGCCTGGTGGACTGGGTAGAGAGCGGCCCTTCTTTAAGGCGGCTTCGGGTGTACGTACACTGCAGGCAGCAGCAGCGCGGCAACGGCGGCAGAAGCTGCACCGCGTAACCCAAGGGGGCTTAGTACTAATTCCACACCCCGAAAGCAGTTTGCTGCTGCAGCAGCAGCAAGCTGTGCTGCTGGCAGTCGAGATGTTTGCTGCTGTCCCTGCAAACTTTGCTGCTAGCCTGCAGCTCTGTCTAGAGCCTTCTCAGCAGCACCTGCAGCAGCAACTGCAGCAGCATCTGCAGGACCAACTGCAGCAGCAACTGCAGCAGCATCTGCAGCAACATCTGCAGCAGCTGCTGCAGGGCCAGTATCAGCAGCAAATGGTAAATATTCATCTCAAGGTGCCAGTGCGAGGTCCGCTGCTGCTGCTGCCCCCCCTGCAGCAGCGCCTCCGCCTTCGCAGCGGGCTGCCGCCTCTGATCACCGCTCAGGTGGTGCTGCAGCAGCAACCCTTGGAAGCAACAAAGCAGCAGCAGCAGCACCTGCAGCAGCAGCAGCAACTTCAGCAGCTTGCATGCCTCACTTCGTATAGAAAACGAGAGAGACTCATCCCCCTGAAGACTGCCTTCTACAGCAAGCATTTTCCCCACACAGCATCAGCAGCAACAGACGTGCAGCAGCAGCAGCAGCAACAACAGCAAGAGGATGAAGAGCAGCGCGTAAGCTTTAAAGTGGAGAATAACACCAACCAGTGGCTGCGTGTTCAGTGGCTGCTATATGACGTTGGCCTTTGGGAAATGCAGCAGCAGCTGCAGCAGCAGCTGCAGCAGACAGCAGCTCTGAAGGGGTTAGCAGTTGAGGCACTGCGTCGGCGCGCAGTTGACACGGCCCGAGAGGCTGCAGCAGCAGAAGCAGCAGCAGCAGCCGCAGAAGCAGCAGCAGCAGCAGCTGCTGCTGCCCCCCCCGTGCCGCCCGCTGGTGGTACGCGAAAACCAGTGAGGTCGCAGCAAGCAAAAGCCCCTGACATGGCTGCTCTGGCAGCAGCAGCAGCAGCTGCTGCTGCTGTCGCTGCTGAGGAGGCCTCGTTCAAAGCAACAGAAGCTTCGGCAGCCGCTGCTTCTGCTGGCATACAAGAAGCCAGCAACGGGTGGCGGGCATTGGCAGCAGCAAACGCACCAGAAGCAAAAACAGCAGAAGCAGCAGAAGCAGCAGAAGCAGCAGCTGGAGCAGCAGCAGGAACAGAAACAGGCAATCTGAGAGATGCTGCAGTAGTAGCACCTTCACCGCTGGGGGTTCCTGCTGAAGGTCAGGGTTGCAGAGGCGCAGCAGACGTGGGAGACAGAGCAGCAGCAGAAGCAGCACCAGGAGCAGCAGCACCAGCAGCACCAGCAGCAACGGCTTTACAAGGAAGGCTGCAAGCAGCAGCAGCAGCAGCAGGAGAAGGCGACGCGAGTGTTGCAGCAGCAGCACGGCATGTAGCAGCAGTGTCTGAGGAGAATGGCTCTGCGCTGGTGCCGCCTGAGCATTGTTTAGTTAGTGCAGCAACTCTTGCTGCCCACGAGACGCGGCTTGTTGCTGCTGCTGCTGCTGTCGTCAGCGCCCTTGAAGCCGCTGCTGAACCGACCTTTGAGGCCATATTACAACAAGCAGAAACAGATGTGGCAGGAGCTGCAGCAGCAACTGCAGCAGCAGCTGCAGCAGCAGTTACTGCACCCACTGCAGAAGCACGTGAATCAGCGGCAGCAGCAGAAGCTGTTGCTGCTGCTGCTGCTGCCTCTTCTGGTTTAGTTGTTCCTTGCATAGACCCTTCTCCTTGTCTTATCGCCCCCTACGGCATAGTGGAGGTGTCGCTGCGGTGCGGGGCTCTGCAGCATACCCCCGGCATATACAGGCTGAGGGCAGTGGCGCTCGCGCAGCCCATCCCTGCTGAGATAGCAAGACAGGAAGCAGCAGCAAAAGCAACAGCAGCAGCAGCAGCAGCAACGCGAACGGCACCTGCTGCCCCTGCTTCTCCTGCTCCTGCTCCTTCTGCTTCTGCTACTGTTGCTCCAGCTGTTGCTGCTGAAGCTGCCGCTGCTGTTGCCTCTGCTGCTGCTTCTGCTCAAGCAGGTGTTATGGCGGGGCCGAGTGTTTGTGCTGCTGCGCCGCTAGTCATTGACCTCAGCGTCTGCACGCGGCCTCCTAGTTTGCGTGTGGCTTGTGGGGGGGATGTCTCGTCAGCAGCAACAACGCCCACTGCAGCAGGAGCAGCACCAACAGCAGAAACAACAGCAGCAGCAGCAACCGAAGCTGCAGCCGAAGAAGCAACTGAAACGGATGACTTGGGCACGCTTTGGTTCGCTGCGGCGGAAACAGCAGCAGACACAAACGACAGCAACACCCCAGAAGATACCGCTGCTGCTGCTCCAGCTGCTGCTGCTCCAGCTGCTGCTGCTCCCGTTGCTGCTGCCCGGCTCCATAAGGAGCTGCTGCTGCAGCCCGCCAGACACTGCGCTTCCGTCCGCTGCGCTATTTCCCTAACAGGAAAGGCCTTCAAACTTGTCAAGGCTGAGCTTCTGTCCGTGCAGCCGCACAGACAGAAGCAGCAGCAGCAGCAGCAACAGCAACAGCAGCAACAGCAGCAGCTAGAACTGCCTCTCACAAAACAGTTGGTGGGTTGCTCAATCGACGAGGGGCCTCGTAGCCCTCCTTACTTTTACACCTTCGGAGATCCCTGTTTGCTGTATACGCATGTACCTATTCAGGACTCAACTTTGCTGCTGCTGCTGCTGTTTATGCTGCTGCTGCTGCAATGATGTGCTGTTGCTGGTGCTGTTGCTACTGCTGCTGCAGGCGCTGACTATCCAGCGGCAGCAACAGCTACGGTTGGTGGTGGAGTTTTCTCCCCCCTCAGAGGATGCAGGGCAGCAGGGAGGTGATAGCAGCAGCTGGTGTAGGAGCAGCTGCAGCAGCTGCAATAGCAGCAGCAGCTGTTGCTGCTGCAATGGTGAGTTGAGTATTACCTATCCAGCAGCAGCGCCTCCTTGCTGCGATACCGAAGACGCAAGATTAGCTCGTCTTCTGCTGTCGCTGACACAGCAAACAAAGCAGCAGCAGCAACTTCGGCCGGAGCAGCAGCAGAAGCAACAGCAACAACAAGAGCAGCAAGCAGCAGACAGCGAGGATCCCCTTTGCACGGCTCTCCTTAGCGGCATCCTTCGGCTCTTGCGACCCCAAGAAGATCCCCGGGCTTTCTTGTCTTTGGGCCTTGCTGCCCTTCGGCAACAGCAGCAGCAGCAACAACAACAAGACCTGCAGGAGCAGCAAGAGCAGCAGGAACAGCAGAAAGAAGAGCCCAATAAGCAGTTGCTGCCACTGCAGCAGTGCGAACAACTGCTGCAGCGCCTCGACGCGCTGTGGTCCGTTGCTTCAGAAGCAGCAGCTGCTGGCCTTGCAGCTCGAGGGGCCTCCGCCCCCTCCACAGCTCTTCGTTGCTGCAGTAGCAGCAGCAGCAACAGCAACGCAACAGCAGCTGCAGCAGCAGTAGCCCCTGCTGCTACTGCGGGTGCAACAGGGCCGGAGACGACGCAGGTGGTGTCTTTAATAGGCCTCTGCAGGAAAGCAGTGCTGCTGCTATGGGCTCCGCCGCATCCGTGCACAGCAGCAGCAGCAGCAACAGCAGCAGCACCTAGAGGAGCTTGGGCTACCTACTGCGACCCCAACGCCCCCCTGCTGATTGACTTCGGCACTACTCACATCGATGCCCGCAGGCGGCCCAGCAGACTGCTGCAGCTACGCGCCGTAGCCACAGCAACTGTTCATTGGCAGTTCAGCCTATGCAGCAGCACCGGCAGCAGAAGCAGAAGCGGCAGCAGCAGCAGCAGAAGCAGAAGCAGCAGTAGCAGCAGCAGGAGCAGAAGTAGCAGCAGCAGCAGCAGCGGCAGCAGACGCGAGGAGTTCGAAGCTGTAAGTGTGCCCACTAAAGAAAGCGTTGGCCGATTCACATATCATTGTGCCCTTCCCTCTAAACCCTAAACCCTAAACCCTAGACCTGAACCCTAAACCCTAGCGCTAAACCCTCAGTCCTAAACCCTATGGAATAACGCCTTGGTTGACGCTTTGGGGTGTTTCAGGGTTTTGTGTCGGCTGAGGAAGAGACGAAAGGAGAAGAGGAGGCATTCATGCTGGTTCCTTCTGCTGGCTCTCTGCCCGGCATCAACGCGGAAGAAACGAACAGCAGCAGCGGCAGCAGAAGCAGCAGCAACAGCAGCGCCGTCATTTGCATATATTTCAAGTCCGCAAGGGACACTAACGATTGCTGCTGCAGTGCAGCAGCAATATTCTTGCTGTTGCAGTGCAGCAGCAATATTCTTGCTGTTGCAGCGCAGCAGCAATATTCTTGCTGTTGCAGTGCAGCAAGCGACGTCTCCTGCGATGTTGTGTTCTTTCTTTGTCTCTGCTTTTGGGTTTAGCGTCTACTGCGCTGTTCTGCCTGCTGAGGCTGCTGACCCTTTTCCTTCTTCCTCTCTTCTCTCATGTTCGCTCCCTCGTGTTTCATTTCTTCTTCTTTCTTGTTCTTTTGGTTTTCTTGTGTTTCATTTCTCCTTTGTATCGTTTTTGTTCTATTGTGTTTTATTTCTTGTTTGTATTTCATATGTTGTCGTTACCTTTATTTATTTATCTTATTTCTCTTCGTTGTCCGTTGGTTTCTGCTCATCTCCCCTTTTTCCCTTTTCTGTTGTTCCTGTTCTTTCTGTGCGGCGTTTTTTCTCTTTTGCATTGGAATTCTATGCGAGAGACAAAGAGAATACAACATCATCTCTTTTTTTGCTGCTGTTTGTTTTTTATCTTTATCTCAGGCCATCTCACCTCGGCCTTCACTATTCTTTATTCCGGCTGTCTGCCCCCTCTTCCCCTCCTCAGTTCATAGCCTTCAGAGGCGTTGCCTCAGCAGACGAAGCGGCTGACGTCTCCGCCACTTTGGGCCTCAACAGCAACCCCGTAGACCCTAAACCCTAAAGATATCCCCTTAACGCCGTGCCTGCCCCTCTGCAGCACCTCTGCAGCAGCAAAAGCAGCAACAGCAGCCCCTCAGCAGCAAACAGCACGTACGGCACAGGCACAACACATATTAAACGCAGCGCCTCGGCCCCTCAGTACGATACATCTGGGCCGCCGGCCCTTACCTATGGGGCCAGCTGCTTTTAACTATGGGCTGTTGGCTCTTAACTAAAGGTAACGTCTCTTAACTATGGCCATTTGCTCTTAAGTATGGTGCAGTGCTCTTAACTATAAGGCAGTTGCTCCTAAGCTGCCGCCATTTGGCCTCAGCTAGGGGCCTCAACCAGGGGCAGCTGCTCTTTACTATGGGCAAATTGTTCTTAACTGTGGTTCATTTGAACTTCGATAGGGCTCAGTTGCTCTCAACTAGAGCTCAGTTGCTCTCAACTAGAGCTTAGCTGCTCTTATCTAGAGATCAGCTGCTCTTAAGTATGGGTACCTGCTCTTAACTATGGACCGTTCGCTCCTAACTAGTGGTCATTTGCCCCTAGCTAGAGATCACTTGCACTCAGCTATGGCCCCGTTGTTGTAAACTGGGGGCCCGTTTGCATTGATAAGGCCATTTGGGAGCATCTGGGCCCTCTCTGTATGCGTATATTGGTATCGTTGGGGTCAGCACAGCCCCCTCTGCTCTGATGCGGGTGAAAACGCTTGAACGTATAGGCAGCCCCTAGCTAGCTTCTGTCGGTTGCCTCTTTTTCTGTCTCCTCTCTCTCCCTCTCTTCTTTGTCTGTCTTCTCTTTCCCTGTCTCCTCTTTACCTGTCTCTTCTTCGTCTGTATCCTGTATGTGTGTCCTATCTGTTTCCTCTGTACCACCCTGTATATCTCCTCTTTGCTGCTTAGTGCGCATACCGCCTCTATGGGCAGGGGCACTGTGAAGCTGTAGCCAAAGGAAACCTCAGAGAGAACGTCTGGTGAGGACCGACGAGGTTCGCTGCAACGGAGACGTTTCGCCATCGTCACGCAGCAGCCTCTGAAGCAGCAGCACCACTCTGTGCAGCTGCAGCAACAGGGACGCAGCGCTGTACACTGTCAGGCAGCCCCTGGGCCCAAGGGGTCCGCCGCTAGCAGGTACACAGGTGCCGCAGTGCATCAGTAGCCCCTCCACTGCAGCGCCTCAATGTAGCACTAAGCTAAAGGCTCCCTGTGCTGCTCCGTCTGGAGCTACAGCAGCAAACGCAACTCACAGCAGCAGCAGCAGCAGCAGCTGCTGCTGCTGCTGCCTGCCGTTTTCCTCGTAACCCCTGAGTGCACCCAGGGGGGCCCCAGCCTCCCCTCCAGGGAGGAGGATTTATCTGTCTCCAATGACCCGTCTGCTGCACCGGCAAATAATGCCAGCTGCAGCGCTCAGCAGATGTAGACGACTTCCGGGCCGGTCAGGGGCCCCTGCAGCAGTTGGCTGCGGACCCCTGCAGCCTAAGCCGCCTTATAAAGGGCTCAGCAGAGATGCCTTGGCCCTGAACCCTAAACCCTAAACCCTACATCCTAAACCCTACACCCTAAACCCTAGAATGCGGTGAGGAAGGGGTGGTCCGGGGCGACGCGGCGTTCCAAAGGCCGCAAGGAGCAGAAGCAGCTGCTGCAAGGACATAATAAGGCGCCCATTGTGCTGCAGCATGAGTTGCCGGTGCAGCAGCAACCAAAAAAAAGCAAGTGCTGAGGTGCAGCTTCTCCCTCAGCTGACTCTTTCTTCTGCCTCTATAGAGGAGGAAGAGAAACTCTAGGCAAATGCTGCAAAAACCAGAGGCCCGTGTTGATCCAGTAGTCTGCATCCGCCACTGGCCCGTCCAGACTGTGGTTGTCCTCAGGGTACCAAAGCAACTTGTTCCTTTTCCCTGCAGCAGCAGCGGCAACGCCAGCAGCAACAGCCAGTTGAGCAATAGCAGCAATAACAACAGCAGCAGCACACCAGGTAGTTGAGCAGCAGCTGCAACAGCAGCAGGTAGTTGCGCAGCAGAAAGAGAAAAACCAGCAGTCAACTGGGCAGCAGCAGCCCTTTAAGCAGCAACAACAGCGGCAGACAGTTGAGCAGCAGCAGCGAAAGCAACAGCCGGCCGAGGAGCAGCAGCGGTATTGATCAGCAGGCGCTGCAGCAGCAGCAGTAGAGGCTGTTGCTGCAGCAGCAGCAGCATGCATAGCAGCATCCCATGCAGCAGGTGTACCATGGGCATTAAGCAGCCGCCAGAAGAGAAGGCCCTGCGAGGGGGGGACCTGCAGAGGTGTCAGCAGACAGCATACGCACAACAACTCGTAAAACAGCGAAAGAAATAAACAAAATACAAAGAAGCAACCACCCAGACCCAACGGAGACGAGGGGAGGGGCAGAGAAGCCCGTGGGGTCCCCTGTTGCAGCAACTGTACACAACCGCGCTGCTGCAACAGAGAAGGCCGTTAGTCTGTTGCTGCTGCTGCAACAGAGTAGCTGCTGCTGCTGAGGCAGCATGCAATAGAGCATTATGTTGTTGCAGCTACAGGGGCTGTTGCTGCAGCAGCTGCACAGCCTATTGCAGTAGCAGCAGCGGCGGAGCCCAATGCAGCAGCAGCAGCAGAGCCCACCGCTGTAGCAGCAGTAGAAGCTGTTGCTGCAGCAGTAGCAGAGTCTACTGCAGCAGCAGCAGCAGCAGAGGCTGCTGCTGCCGCAGCAGGAGATATCGTATCTCACCCGCAGGTCTTTCGCGCCAAGAGCGAGGAGAAGCGGCGTCTGGATGTTGTTGACAAATTGGGTTGGAGACAGCCGCTGCATCTGCTGCAGAGCCGCCTCTGACGGCGTCTTAGAAAAGGTGAAGTCCTCGCCACAGGACACGGGGAATACAAAGTCTGTAGCAGCAGACAACACAAAAAAAGCAGCAGCAGTAGCAGCAGCAACGACTGCCCCTATCGAGACAGACAGGCAGAGGATGGATGCAGAGAGAGACAAGGGAGAGGAGAGAGGCACAAATAACACGCAATGGTGATAGGAGACGAAACACCAAAAAAGCCCAACAGACAGAGCCATAGAGGAGAACTGCTGTTGATACTGCTTCTGCTGCTTCTTCTGCTGCTGCTGCTGCCCCTGTCGCTGCTGCTGCTGCTGGGGCCTTCAAACATACCGGGAATGTCTGATGCTGCGTACATCCCCGGGATATACGTCACGGGATTGCGGGTGGAGGCGGCGGAAAAGAGGGACGGGAACTGCAGCGGCAGCAACAGCAACAGCAGCAGCAGCAGCAGACTGTACAAGAAAAACCACGGGAAGAGCAGCAGAAATACTCGGGGGGAGAAGAAGCGCAAACAACAAGAAGCAAGCAAACACAAAAAGGAGTAAAAACCAAGTAGCATGCGAAAAAACAATCCAGAAATGAAAGGACAAACAAATACAACAGCAACAACCAAAAGTTCTGCTGTTCTCCGCCGACTGCCCAGCTGCACATGTACCCCCAACCCAACCCGCGCCCCCTCCATTGCCTTCTTATCCCCAGACGGGCCCCAAAGAATCCTAAAGAAACAGCTGCATGCACCTGCATCCAGATGCATGCAGTGCATGCATTTTGCCCTTCTCACCTGCCCAATGAGGTGGCAGCAAAGGAAACCCCCGTGAGAGCCGCCGACAGCAACGCAGAGTGAGGGGTCATAGCCGAACCTAAACCCATAAGAAAAGAGAAAGCTGCAGCAGTATTTAATTGTTTATATGCACTCCTATTTAACTTTGTGTCGTTTCTCCTATGCCGGTGATACCTGTCGAGGCTCTCTCGGCCGCAGGTCCGCGCACACAAAAAGCAAACAACAGGAGCGCCACAGACAGACAAACAAATACAGGCAAACGAAAAACAATATACACGCAAACAAACAAAAGCAGACAGAGAAACAAAAGAAGAGAGAAAGACGAACGACAGAAGACAGGCAAACGAACAAAAGGCGGTATACTGTTTATATAGACAAGCCTCCCAATGCATGCAACAGACTCCTCTCCTCAAACACAAACTCTTCTGGGGTGAAGTCAGGTAACCGTTGGCTGCTGTACCTGCTGACAACTTGCTGCACTATCTGAGCCACGTCGTCCACGTCCTGGCGACCTGCACGGCCTGCAGAAGCAGCAGCAGCAGCAGCAGCACCAGTGGGACCACATGAAGCAGCAGCAGCAGCAAGCATCATTCCCTAGCGATTCGGAATTCATTGTGTGCGTCAGCTGGAGAGACACCCGGGAAGCGGCCACCACGCAACTGCATGAAGTCTACGGGGGACCCAACAGCCGCGAGCCCTTGGGGCCCTGGATGGGAGCCGTGAAGCGACAACAGCAAGGGTTTAGGGTTTCGGAGTGGTGTATGTGAAGAAGCAGAGTTTATAAGGCAGACGTGAGGTGTACAGACACCGCGACAGACCGTGCACGGAGACCAATTCCTCTTGTCCGAAACCTGCAGAGCCTCTGTAGTTAACCGCCAGCACATCGAAGCCCAAGGTGGTGAGGAAGACGACATCTCGGTTGTACGTACAGCTCGCGCAAGAGTGGGGACCCCCGTGGATCAGCACCGCCAGTCGGGGTTCCGTGGGTCCCCTGGGGGGGCCCCCGGCGCGAACGAGCCAGTGGCGTTGTGCATCTAAGTGATAGAGAGACAGAGTCAGCATATGCAATTGCAGCTTCTTCACCGCCTGCAGAATAACAGCAACCCCACCTCGCAGTCACGTACAAACACAAACACGCACGGACAGACTCAGGAGGCTAAGGACGCAGCTAAGCTCAACCGTCCGGTATGAGATATTGCTGCATCTGTTCTGCTCCCGCTGCCGCTGCTGCTGCTGAGTACAGCGCCCTAAGAAGGAAGGCAAACAGAAAAAGTGCCGCACAGCACCCCCAATCAGAAGGACTCCAAAATCTAAACCCTACGAGGTGGCCAGCAGCAGCAGCAGCGAGAGCAGCAGCAACAGCAGCAATAGCAGCAGCGCCAGCAACAGTAGCTGACTCCATCGAAAGCCCCGTCTGGCGCCCCCCTTAGGGAGAAGGCATCGACCACCTCGGCTACAAGGGGCGGCCCCAAGGGGTCCTTCTCGTCCGGCGGCTGCTTCAGCACCGCCTCGTCCTTTATCTTTGCGACGACCAGCACAGGTGGGTGCACAGGGCTGCTGAGCTGGAGGAGCAGCCAGGGCCCCCGGGTATCTCGCAGCAGCACGTCCCCTGCTGCTCCTACTGCTGCTACTGTTGCCTTCAAGTCTGCAGAACCATTCGGGCACGTCCCGCACTCCACCTGCACCCGCCGCACCACCACGCCGCTTGCTGCAGCACAGCGCCCCGCAACTCCGACTCCCACGCCTCACAAGAGCCCCCCATGTTCACCGCTAGGCGGCCCCCTCATCGCTGTTAGGGGCCCATTTCTTCGTTATTAAAGCCCCCCCACCACACTGCTAGTGGCCACTTTGCATTGCACGGTCCCCTACAATTCGTTACTTGTCGCTCGCTTGCTATAGGGGGTAAACAGCTGCACAGCGGCGGCAGCCGAAGGTTCTGCTGTAGTGGTGTTACCTGCAGTGTCTGTAGAGACAGCGATGACTGTCTGGCGACAGCCGATGAAAGTCGTCGCCAACAGATATCCCCGGCTCCGCCACGGGGGCAACTGGTGACAGGCGAGGCCCTGAAAGGGGCGCAGCGGTGGGCCCCCATTGCGGGTCGCGGACTCCCGCTGGGGCCCTGCCACGCAGACGCACGAGAGCTCGGCTCCCCCATGCTCTGTAGAGTGGGGCTTGCCGCTGTCTGGGTGCTGCAGGGAAGGGCCCCCACGGGGAGAGGGGTTGGTGCTGAGAACTGTTCGCCGGGACTTCACCACCCAGGCGCCCCCGGGGCCCTCCCTCACCACCGTTGCAACACGAAGGCGGGCGTTACCGAAGTGCGGCCGCTTCTCCTGTACAGTGTATAGACACCCGACAGACACACATAGTAGAGTCTGTGCTTGCTCTTTAATAGCCGGGAGGCTGCAGCCTGTCCGAGCTGCAGCGCTTGGATGCAGCAAGGCATAAGACAGGGGGGAGACAGCAGCTAGAGCAGCAATTAATAGTTGTTAGTCGTTTGTAGTTTGTATTATTTCCTTTTTAGCTACTAGTTAGTAGCATTTTATATTTATACTAATATTATTAGTTCTTAGTATTAAGCAATTGGTTCTATGCACATTCGTTATTAGTATTAATCTATGTAATAAATATTTAATCTGTGTATTAATTAGTTATTGGTTTCTAGTATTAATTTATGTATTAATTAGTTCTTAGTTATCAGTATTAGGCATCAGTGTTATAGTATATTATTTGTTACTATGTAGGATTTGTTTACACTGGGTTTATTCTCTAGGGCTAAGTAGGCAACACAGAACTCGTTGAGGGGCCCCTGGCTCTTCCCTTCCTGGGGCCTCTCACATATCCTAGGGTCCCAGGCAGCCCAATCATCCTCCCCTGAGAGTGGCAGCCAGAGCGCCTTGAGGGCCCTTTGGGGCCCCCTCTCCTGCGGGTCCAGAGCACGGAGGGCCCCCCCGACGCCAGAAGAGAAAGAAGCCAAGAAGACAGTAGAACGACGGTTTATACAAAAACGTAAACCTAGCCTGATGAGACAGTGCATACACACAATAAACAAATCATATAAAGCGCAATGAACATATAATGTAAACATAAACAAATCATATAAACTAATGATAGAAGCCAATATAACAATAAGCAAATAAAAGAACCTAGAAATCGACAAAATATATAAAAATAAATAAACCATACAAACTAACAACATAGAACTAGTGTAACAACAAACGATTACTATTACAACTAACAATGAACAACTAATACATACTAATAATGATCAAGTAATATAAACAACAGATAAACATATAATACACACTAGCAACAGAACCCCAACACAACAGAGAATAAGCCCCTAGTCCAACAAACCCTAAACCCTAAACCCTTTCTTCCCGATGCCGTCGTCTCTACGCTAAACCCCACACCCCGCCTACAAGCCATACACTCCTCTATAAACAACAAACCCCTCCTATACGCCCTAAATCACTCCTGTAAACCCTAAACCAACAGCTTAAACCCTACAGCAACCGCTTGAACCCTAAACCCCACAGCTCCATGCCGACCCAGGCTATAATATACTATATTTAGAAAGTGGCAGCAGGGCCACACCTGTAGGGCTCAGGAGGCATCTCCGTGCAGACGATGCCGGATCCATCCGGGATAAAGCACGCCTACGCAGCATAGACAGCAATAGACAAAAACGCTAAACCCTAAACCCTAAACCCCCGCAATGCCTCGGCACTACAAACCCTAGACCCGGAGGTATCCATTCAAGCTGTGAGCAGAAAGCCTTCCTCGGCCCCCTTGAGGCCCCCAACAACCTCCTAAGCGACGCAGCTTTGACCCTAAACCCAAGAAGTCCTCAACCCTAGAAGTCATACCTGCGCGCAGCTGACTCCGCGCTGTCTGTGCTGCAGAGGAACCAGCGCCGGCGGTGAGATGCTGCCGACAACCACCACTCCTCTTGAGTGCTGCAGCAGCTGCTCGCCCCAGGTGTCTTTATAGCAGAAGTTGTCGAAGGGAGAAGATGCCTCCTTCTGCTGCGTCTCCGCAATATAGAGGAGCCTGAAAAGCAGCAGCAACAACCGGGTACCCCAGCAGCATGCGCGGCAGGCCGATCGAGCCGCTGCAGCCAACGCTTGGAGGCCCCAGCCTAGCAGGCAGCGGCAGAGCAGCAACAAAGCAGCAGCAGAGCAGCAGCAGTGCATAATCAGAGCCTCATCCTCCCTACAGGTTTTCATCTTGAGGGCAGAAGGAGCCGCCTCCATAGGGGCTAAGCCAGGGGATGCCGTGAGGGGCCAGCAGAGACAGCGCGCAACCGAGATGGGCGCTGCCTGCTGCGCCCCACACCTCAAGCCGGTGCATGGGGGCCCCTGCTGCTGATGCGCTGCAGTTGCTCTTCGTATCCGGAGGGACTGATGTAAGCTGAGCCACCAGACGACCTGCACCAAAGCACACCAACACCCGCAAACCCTAAACCCTAAACCCTAGGCCGCACACCCCAGCTCCAGAAGCCGAAGGTACACGCAAAAGAAATGCACGCTGCAGAAGCTCCAAAGAAGGCCCCTTAAAACCCTCTCTAGCAGAATACGTTCCCTCTTTCTGTTACGTTTAGGGTTTAGGATTTAGTGTTTAGCTCGCCTGAGGGAGAGTGGAACTCAAGGGCCGGATGGGCCTCAACAGGCACTGCAGTTGGCGGCAGTCCTGCGAAGGGGAAGAAGGATATTAGAATTTTCTTCTTCTTATCGAGCATGCGCTGTACAGACACCTCAACACACACAGGCGCGCACAGCAGCTGCAGCAGCAGCGGCAGGGCTGCAGCAGCAACAGGAAAAGCAGCTCTCCCTACGCCAGCAGTGCAGCTGTGTCAGCTGCAACAGCAAAAGCAGCAGCTCAAACAGATGCGCCAGCAGCAACAGCAGCAGCATCAGCAGCTCTACCACTGCAGCAACGCTACAGCAGCAGCAACCCAGCAGCAGCACGCACCCCAGCAGCAACACCACCAGCAGCAGTCACTACAGCTTCTGTCTCTGTACACTGCGGGCTCGGACCTGGGATCCGCTGCAGCGAATGAGAGAGGGGACGCCATCGGGGCTGTCAGCAAACATTTGGGCCGCAGATACATCCACCACGTTGGCGTTGCAGGCCTGCAGCCGCCGCTGCACCTCTTCCTTAACACATCACGCCAAACCCTAAACCCTAAACCCTAAACGCCAAACCCTCACCCCTAAACCCTAAACTATAAGCGCCACAGTCTAAACCCTAAAGCCCTACATGTGGGAATTTAAACACTGAATGCCAAACCCTAAACCGTATATCTCATACCCGAAACCCCTAAACGCCAAACTCTAAACCCAAACATTACACCCTACGGCTAAGTACACCCGAACGCCCCAAGCTCGCGCTAAGCAACCCAGCAGCGCGCAGCCAAGCAAAGGAGCTACTGCAGTAGCCCAGAGGCTGCAGCAAATAGACAAACAGCCGAAGCAGTAGCTCACTTCAAGGCCGCCAGCAGCAGTCGCTGGACCTGCAGCTATTGGCAAATCCTGCTGCCGTTCACCTTGTTGCTGCACCTGCTGTGGCCCTTGCTGCTGCTGCAGCTGCTGCTGCTGCTGCGGCTTCTCATGTTGCTCAGGTTGTTGCAGCTGCTTTTGTTGCTGCTGCAAGTCCTGCTGCTCCTGCTGCTGGCCCCTATGTTGCGGCTGCTCCCGATCCTGCTCCTTGTGCTGCTTGTGCTTTCGATGCGGCTTCTGCTTCTGTTGCGTTTGCTGCTGCTGATGTTTCTGATGCTGCGGTTGCTGCTGCTGTTGTTGCTGATGCTGCGGTTGCTGCTGCTGCGGTTGCTGCTGCTGCGGTTCCTGCTGGTGCGGTTGCTGCTGTTGCGATTGCTGCTTCTGCGTTTGCTGTTGCTGCGGTTGCTGTTGCTGCGGTTGCTGCTGCTGCGACTGCTGCTGTTGCGGCTGCTGCTGTTGCGGTTGCTGCTGCTGCGCTTGCTGCTGCTGCCGGTGTTGCTGCTGTCCTTGTTGCTCTTGCGGTTGCTGCTGTTGCGGTTGCTCCTGTTGCGGTTGCTGCTGCTGTGGTTGCTCCTGTTGCGGTTGCTGCTGCTGCGGTTGCTCCTGTTGCGGTTGCTGCTGCTGCGGTTGCTGCTGTTGTGGTTGCTGCTGCTGCGGTTGCTGCTGCTGCGGTTGCTGCTGTTGGCCCTCTTGTTTCTGCTGCTGTTGCTGGTGATTGTGTTTGCCGTGGCGCCTCCTCTGAGGCATTTTCGCGCTAGAGTGATCCCCTGGTGTCTGTCTGGTTAATTAATTAATTGTCTGCGGTGTATAAACAACAGCGGCGGAACGCCTTGATTCCAGCTTGTTTAATTCTCCTGTGTGTTAGCTGCAGTACGTATTGTTTTGGTTAGAAGGAACAGAGAAGAGACACAGAACGGATCCGCTGCTCCACGGAGAGCGACTACCGACTTAGTCTCGGGCTTCTGTTGCTTGGTATGTGGCTGCACACCTCATTAAAACAATAAATAAAGTAATGTCTTAATCTATTAGACAGCTTTAAAGCCTTCAATGCGTATAAGCTGGAACCATAGTTGTCTCGCGTCTAGCTGGGGCCGCATGCAGCAACAGCAGCGGCTGCAGCAGCCTCTGCAGTGCTGCTGCTGCTGCAGCTGCTGCTCTGCGTTGCGATCTAAGGCCGCCCTCGTGAACGCGCCCCTGCTTTTGTTTATTGTTTTGTTTTGAGGAATTTTCCTCCTTATTTGGAGCACTGTCCGCATCCCCACTTCGCGAGGCACTCGGCTACCGGTCTTCTCCCCCGCGTTGCTGCTGCTGCTGCTGCTGCTGCAGCGGCGGCGGCGGTTACTGCAGGACTGGGGGCCTTGCTGCGGATTTCTCGCAGGGTTTGCACACCATTCTGTGAGGCGCTCAGCGCTTTACAACGTTCCCTTATCTTGGGTCCGTTACGTTCCCCTAGGCCTCTCTCCCTTGCTTGCTTGCCCGCGCCAGCAGTAGCAGCAGGAGCAGCAGCAGGAACGGCAGCAGCAGCAGCAGGGAAGGGCGTGGCTGCATTTGTTCTCCCTTTTTTTTTAAGAATCTCTTCTGTCTGCTGCCTGTGCAACGATGAGCGCTGCAGTGGAGCCGCCGCAGCGGCCACCTGCGCCCTCGGGTGGCGGCGCGGCTGCAGTACCACCTGGGGCAGGCGCTGGGGCACCCCCATCCTCTGGGGCCCCTCCTCCTGACTTGATCTTCCCGCCTGCGGATATGAGGGGTGTGATAGAGAAGACTGCGCAGTTCGTAGCTAAGAACGGGGCAGAGTTTGAATCGCGTGTATTGAGGGAGCAGAGTGCAGCAAAGTTCGGGTTTCTGTTGCCGAACAATCCTTATCATGCATTCTATAAGCTGAAGGTGAGGGAGTTCACCACGGGGGAGGCTGCGCCTACCCCGCAGGTGCCTCAGGCGATTCGTGACATGCAGCAGAAGCAGCAGCAGCAACAGCAGAAACAGCAGCAGCTGCTGATGCTGACGCAGATAGGGGAAAGTGAGAAGGACGAAGCAAAGCAGCTTATAGAGCCCCCCCCACCCAACCAGTTCGTGCTGCAGCACCCGTGGATTGCCCCTGTGGACTTGGACATAATTCGTTGCTGCGCGCAGTTTGTCGCTCGCAACGGGCAGAAGTTCCTTGCGGGTCTGGCGCAGCGGGAGCAGCAGAATCCTCAGTTTGCTTTTCTTAAGCCTTCTCATCATTTATTTTCTTATTTTGCTTCTCTCGTAGACGCCTACACCAAGTGTCTACTGCCTGAGAAAGAAACCCTTGACGCTCTGAGCGAGACTGTAGCAGACCGGCAGGCTCTGCTGGCGCGGGTGCGGCGGCGCATGCAATACGAGCGACAGCAGATGCGGCAGCGACAAGAGAAAGAAAACAAAACACAAGAGGAAAGAAGACTGATGATGTCTCTGGACTGGGAGTCCTTTCATATTGTGGAGACAATCGAATTCACAGAAGAAGATGAACGCCTTCCTCTTGCTGCTCCTATTGACTTCCGCTCCATACCGAAGGAGCTGCCTAAGGCGCTGCTAGCAGATGATCCAACAGCAGCAGATGGTGATGGAGTAGCAACAACAGCAGAACAGGCAGAGTCCATCGCTAAACTTATAGAGGGTGCAGATCCAGACGCAGACGATGAAGCCATGGAAACCGAAGACGAAGAAGAAACACGAGAGCAAGCAGAAGCAGAAAAGCTGCAACAACAAGGACCCGCGGGAGCTGCTGCAGAAGCGGCTGCTGCAGGCCAACAGCAGCAAGAAGTCGTAAGCCAACCCCAAGCCCAGCGGCAGTGGGGTCCCTCCGCATTCCTGTTTTTCATTCTATGCTGCTATGTTTGCACTTCTACGCCTTCCCTTGGATCAGGGAAACACGCTTGTATGCATGCATCCATGCATGCATGGAGGTATGCGAGTCGTTGGTGGGACCCGCTGGGGCGCAGCGGCTACGGGGCGTAGGGGGGCTGGGTGTTTGTTATGATGAGAAGACGCCTTTACAGGCGGTATTTTGTTCTGAGGGCTTCGGGGTCTCTTGAGAGGCACACCGGGCCCGCTGACTCTGCGCAGGGGAACTGAACAGAACCCCACCTCTCCCCCCCCTCCCCCTAGGCGCCTCACGCCGTTAGCCGCTTGCGTCGGTCCCTACGCGGTGCACCTACGCCTCGTTTTCACATGCCCTGTGGCCGCAGGATTGTCTCTATGGATGGGTCTTGCGCTGCATTCATGCTTTGTTGGAGTTGTTCGTTTCTTGTGCGGTTTCTGAGGATTCGTTTTATGTTGCGTTGTTGTTCCGTCGCTCATTTTTCTTTGGTTGTGTTGTTCATCGCCCGCAAGCTGTTTTGCTTCCCCTGGCGTACGTTTTCTTGCCTCTACTTCGTTCGGGTGCATGTGTGTTTTATTGCTGTGCTGTGTATCTCTGCTCGTTTCTCCTGTCTTTTCCTGCTCGTTTGTTTGTTTTTGTCGGCTTCCCTTCCTCACTCGGTTTTGCAGCACCTTGGTAGCCTCCTCAATTCACTCCTTTCATGTGTCTTCAAGTGTTTCTGTGCTCTGCCTGCTGCTGCACCCGCTGCTGTGTCTGCCCAGGCCCCGGCGCCCCCAGCTGCTCTGCGTGTAGTGAAGGGCTACGTGCGTACAAGGAAGAGGCAGGCGGCTGCTGGGGTTACGAGCGGTTTCCAGCGGTGCCCCATCACTGGCCAGTTGATCCCAGCGGAGCAGATGAGTCAGCATCTGCGTATTCTGCTTCTCGACCCCAAGTGGAAGTGAGGCTGTAGTTTCAATCGAGTTTAAATTCATCCTTTTGTTTCTGTTCATTTCCCTTTATATCTTTGATTTAAATCATTACAGCAAGTGATTATACGGGAGTCAGTGTGGCGCTCTGAGCCTGCATACCGACACCGGGCTATGAGGCACACGTAACAGTTGCACAGGCGGAGATCTGCCGCTCTGCGAACGGGAGGCGCTGCGCCTCTATGCAGCAGCAGCTGTTGCCGTTGCTGCCGTTTCTGGTGCTGCTGCAAAGGCTTGCGTGTTCTCTGTGTTGTCTGCGTGTGCAGGGAGCAGAAGGACCGGTTCCTGGAGAAGGCCCAGGCGGAGTCCGCCTTTGCCCCATTAGAAGACGTGGAGGGGTATTTGGCGCAGTTTGTTGCCAAGCGGCCTGACCTCTTCGGATCTGTCGATGATCACGCTGTGAGGCATTTTCTTGTTCTTCTCCGTTGTGCTTCTATTCGCAGTGTTTCTGTATTTGTTTCTCTCGGTCTCTGAAACGCTCGTCATCAGGTGTCTTTCTGTCAGTTTCAGTCCTTTACTGCTTTTCTTTCTACTTGTTTTACAAGTGCTTCTGTCTTGTTTGCGCAGAGGCTTGAGGCTGAGGCAGAAGTAGACCCTTTGCGTGCGGAAGCAACAGTTGCAGCGGGAACGCGGGAAGGAGTCGGGGGTACTGCCCCCGAGGCGAAGAGGCAGCGTGTGGACGCGGCCCCTTCAGCAGCAGCAGCAGGAGGGGCCCAATCTCTGCTCCTGCTGACAGTTGTCTGCCGAGAGGGAGAAGGTCTGGAGGCCCAGGAGGCGCAGGTGGAGGTGGACAGGTCGTTGACGGGCGCACAGCTGAAGCAGTCCCTGCTGGATGCGGGTATCGGCGCGGAAACCCTCAGGGCCCGCGACCTGCAGCTCTCCACTACCCTCAATGGACCCGCGATGCTGGTGAGGCGGCAGACATACTACTACAGTAGCAGCAGGAGCTGCTGCTGCAGTTGCTGATTTCTCACGCACAAGCCCACCGCCTTGTGCTGTGCCCACAGGAGGCATTGGCCCCCAGCTGCAGCTGCTTAGATTTTAGCGTTTCGGGGTTTTCGGTTTCACAATTTAGGTTTTCAGGGTTGATGGTGGCAGGCGCCACGGGTGTTGGATGGCTGTCGTCGTGTGCTTGCGTGTTCCCTTCGCAGGACCACCTTACGCTGTCAGAGGCGGGGATCCGATCGTCAGAGGGGGTTCTGTACCTGTCTGTTGTTTCACGCTGACCATTGGCCACATGGTGGCAGTTGCTGTTTAAATCGTAATGTTGTGCGGAAGTTCATGTTATTTTAATCTTTGTTGCCTGCATATCGGTGCAGAAATGCACTCACCACACTTATTTGTACCGGGGAACGCTGAAGGGCCGAGACCGATCCGGCTTTCAGTGCATGCATTCCGCCCTTCTTGGCTAACTCGCACAGTTTATCGCTGGCAGCTCAGCTAGCCAATGGCTAGCTAGCTAGCTAGCTGTTAACTAGCTGACGTGGCAAACGAACTAGCATTCGCATAAGCCCTTCGTCCACCCACCTGCTCGCTACCTTCCCTCGAGTTCCTTGCACCCAAGCAATACCATAGTACAGTAACACAGTAATGGTGCTTCTCAAGGGGCGCTGCTGGCGGGGTCAGGGCCCCTCAGCTGCAAGCGACGGCCCGCTTCGCTGTAGATGTATGCAGCTGGACGGCACCGAAGAGGGGCAGTTGCGTTGCTGACCAACGGCCAGTAGCACGGACTCCTGCATGAGGCTGCATGCATGGTTCGAGCTTAAAGAGGAAGACTTCTATGAGTTTCTACGAGAGTACTAGCTGTATTCTCTTACAACAGAACAGTGAGGATGCAGAGGTGGTCTCCATAAATGCGGACAGACACTGCCGCCAAAGGTGGGGCTGTACACCCGAGGGCACAGCTCAGGAGGTGCCTGTACTGTCTCAGGTTGCTTCCCCGTTTGGCAACTTCGGTGTTCAGAGTTTGAGGAACAGGGTGTATGGCGTCTGTGAGGCCCGGCAGACGACCTGCACAACACTCACTAGCCTCTCTTGGGTACTAGGGTTTAGGCTTGGGGTTTCCACCCAAGAACTGGACAGCGACGCTTGGCAGCTTCTTTTCTCCATCAAAATACACGCTAGCCGAAGCTTTGTGGAGGCCTAGAGCTGCTGTACACTACATGAATGTGCACCAAAATGCAAATGCATATATACAGGTGCATATATGCATATATATGTATACATATATATGCGTATGGCGAGATGGAGGAAGAGATACTGTGTTACAGGGAGAGGGGGAAACAGAAAGAGAAACAGGGGAGAGAATGAGAGCCAAACGGCAATTGGAGGCTCAGTCAGTAGCCTGTTTTCGTCCGGGCTCGGGGGACAATTTCGCTGCAGTCTCCTGCTCGAGTTTCCGGGTTTTTACTGACGACAGCCTTGGTAGTCAATGTACGGAAGGTTTCTGTACAGTTGAGGGCTTCTTGTGGAATATTTACGACGGCTTGGATGGGGGTCACCTCCCTGGGTGAGCGGTTTGGCAGACTCTGTTGCATTTTGAGCACTAATTCGCCAAAGTTAGCAAAAATACCATGTATGAGCACCATTTCAACTCTGAAATTTATTTTTAGATTTAACTTTTGTATCGGAAATATTGTGTGCCGTGGTTCAAGCCCCGCTTAAGTGGCTGCCGGCGTCGGCACCTCGCTTGTGGTACAGGCGCATCCACGTCGGAGTTCAACTCTTTCCATGCCTTATGCCTCTTCCATTCAAAAGCGCATTATTAGGGGCTGCGCATAACATAATTTACCAATTGAATTGTCGTATTGTGGGCACGCCGTCGTTGTTGTCATCTGCTTCTGCTTGTCAAACCAACACGCTCCAGCGGTCTGTGTCTTTGTGGGCCGTTGGACCAATCCAGCAGAGGACGCACAGTTCCAGGTGTGTGTCTTCGGAGAGGAGGCGAAGATGGAGGAGCGGCTCTCTCTTAGTTTTGAAAGTCCTTTACTATCCAACTGGGAAGGGAAAGAGAAGAACGGCGTCGCGCGCAGTATTCTCGTGCGGGGCCTGCCGAGTCACCTCAGCCCCGAGCAGAGCACAGATGCGCTGCGACAGCTCTTCTCTGGCGAAGTCCGAAGGGCGAACTACCTGCAGGTAAACCCCAAAGAAGGCCAAAAGAGCCATGACGGCACTGGCGTGGTGCCAGCGAGGGGAGGAGCCTTGGCGCAGAGCAGCTGGCGAGGCAGTCGTTTAAACCCTAAAGAAGGCCCCGGAGACACTTCACAACGGAAGATTAACTTATTAAACCACCACCACAAGCAGCTTTTGCAGCAACTCCCCTACGCCGTGTCCAGCATTCGCGTCGCATCCGACCGTAGAGGCAGCAGCATCTACGCCGTTGTCGATTTCACGCACGAGTCACTGGCAAAATTGGCCCTTCAAGTCTTGGGAGGAACAGCCACTCTGCCTGGCACTTCTGCGTGAGTGACCTTTGAACCCTTCACTGCTTTTCTTTGCCTACTCATCTAAGGCGACTCATTTGCCAGCAAGCGACAGCTGAACTGCGTCTACCGGCATCCTTCCCCTTCTGCTCTGAAGTGTAGCAGGCTTTGCACATAGACGCATAACATGCGATTTTCATCCAAAGGAGCCACCATTCTTGTTAACACCGCTAGTTCTGGGCACACCTTCTTTCTGCTGCGCAGGCAAGTGTGCCTTTCTCTGTATGAAACTTGGAGCACCCCGTTGGTTGTCGACCAGTACCATCTATACGTCTCTGGCGTCCCACCGGGTATCGCACCTGTTCGCCCGCAGACTTACAATACCTCGGTCCCGGTGTATATTAGCCTCAGTGCTCGCGCCGCTGGCTGCGTAGAAGCCCCAAACAGGCCATTCCCCTAAGTAGTACTCGTGTGTTCGTGGGTGTTTTGTAGACTTAATGAAACATATGCCCAGTGCAGCATTTTTCTCCTTTCCCCCTTATTCCGGATGCAGGTGCCACAGTGGCTCGAATTGAAGATATCCTCACTTCGGCGACAGGCATAACGCCAACCCATGTAAAGGTTCGTCAACGCAGTTGGTGCCACCATTGAGCCATTCCTAATTCCCTCTTCCAAGCATGCAAAAGCGTGTGGCGGGGAGACAACGTGCTGGGCTGCTGCTTCAGGTGTCGTCAGTGGCCGGTCTTCCATCGAGGAAAGGGGTGCAGGAGTATGCCTTTCTCCGTTATGAAGACGAGGAAACAGCTGAAGAAGCGCTGAAGAAACTCACGGTGTTACATCCCTCCTTACCGTGCTCCCTAACACGCATCCTTCCGGTGGAATGTCTGCATCTATACGCTGTTCTTCTTCTTGATCGATTATGGAGGCCTTGCGCACGGTCACCCAGTTATGTATTTTGCGTTTCTTGACTGTAGGAAGCATCCGACTCGCTCGATCTAATTGTACGAAGAGTTCACAGGCACAGAAACCGCGGAAAGTACGCCAATCACATTGTGTCCGCTAGACTCACCTGTGAGGGTCCTGCTGCTGCTGAGAAGCATAAGCTTTGAGTTTTCGTGCGAATGCTACAGCCGTATTGAACCATTAACGCACTCCGCCAACTGTAGCATCTTCATTGCAAATCTTCCTCCCCTAACGAACAGTGTGAGTTCGTCTCTCCTTCGCCCGAATATTCAAGTCAAAAGCTCTGGCTTATTTAACCAGAAGCACTATGTATATCATGTGTATAGCTTTCCGGTCCTTTCTGCGCTTCGCCGTGGCGCATTCCGAGGGTTTTGATATGGAAATATCAGATAGTGAAGGAAACGTGGGCGAAAGCAAATCCGTAGAATATAAAGGTAAATCGGGGCTGTGCTTCTGAATGTGTTCGCTTCATTTTACCGTTAGGAAGAGCTTCGAGAAATCTGTTCGTATTTCCACATCGTCCGAGCAGCAGAAGTCCACCCAACAAAGGTAACAAATTCATTGGCTCTCGCACGGTGCTTCGCAACGGCCGTCTCAAGATAAATTGGCAGTGTGCATCGTTTGCCTCGGTTGTTATGCCGAGAGATCGGCCTTGCAGTGTTTCAAAGGGTATCCGCTGTACGCTCGGAGAACTCTGGTGAAATCCCGGCTGCTCTGGATGCTGGTATTGTGTGTGTGTCCAATTTTGGGGTTGAACTGCGCATGTAAGCCGGTATATAAAAACGAAAAGCCCAACAGAGCACTCCCAACTCCTGTCCTTCCGCTGCAGAATTTTGGTTTCATTCGGCTGGCATCCCACGAAGCAGCGCTGGCAGCCATCACTCACCTTCATGGCCTGAAGCTTCACGGGAGGGTAAGCATGAATCTGCAATTTACATAGTGCCGCACAAATATCCCCGACCTGATTGCATCAGGAGCCTTAAAAGGGAATATAATATCTCCAGGGTACAACGGCCAGCCCACTTGAACAGCAGCGCAGGCTCAGAGATATGGCAGGCAATACTGCCTGGAAGGTGTCAGGCCGACAGGGGTAGGCAGCGAAACAACATCAGTTCGTGTTTGATCAGACGCTCGCCTGTGCATGGAGCACTAGGACGCTGTCTTTTAATGAGGAGGAGCCACTAGACGACTCATGGGAGCGAGAGGAGGAGGTGAGAAACAGTAGTTGCACTTCAGTCCCTGAAGCCGCTGCAGAGCACAGCAGTTAATCGTTGTGAAGGAATAACGAAGCATCATGCTGTCGTGGTCTCTGCTATACCAGGCGTACGCCGTAATGTCAGCACAGTGCATGGACTATGAAGCTGAGCCACAACAGCAGCCCTCAGCACTGGGGACGGAGCTGGACACACCTGCAACGAGCCCGCGGGCCTCTGCGAAGCGCTCCGCTACCGAGGCAGCCAGTAGTGCCTTCTGGCTTTCCATTTTGGCTGAGAACGGCCCCGTTAACCTGGGCGAACTCTGCAGCAGGATGAAACGCCGCCAAAGAAAAGTGCAGCAGTGGAACCAGCAGGAATGGGAAGAAGACACGGCACCCCAGCAAGGGTTCCAGGTTCAGGTCTCCGAGTCGGTTGCACAATAAGAGTTCATGTATGGATGTTTTTTTTCGTCACCGTCAGCAATTTCGTAGAGCACATCAGGTTTGACGACAGCGGCTACCTCGTCACGTTGCGCACTATCAAAGCCTTGGCAACTAAGCCAGAAGTTACTGGCGGCGAGTCACGTTGTCGACAGCTTGCAGCTTAAGCAACGAACGGAAGCAAGCGGCGGCTGCGAACGTCATTGCGTGCCAGCAACTCCTCGTAGTTTACACCGCCCGTCCCTGCATGGCAGATGCAAGAGGTGTCTTTTGAAGGTTTGCCGGCCGCTGCAGCCATCAGCATCTTCACTTGTCTTTTTCACTAAATTTTGTTATCCTAGGCAGTTACTGCCTCAAAGTGTCGCTTCACACAGTATCCTTGTCGGCGGCTCAGTTGCTGCATGCATGGGCACATATTTGATGAACTATTTATTTTCCCTGACTGCGAATAATTTACAAAAATGTGAATCATAGAGGTTTTCGTGCCCTCGTGAAGACCCATGCCCCCAAAATGTCCCGAAGCGCGCCTGAATGCATCGTTTTTCTGCCCACAGACCCCACATAGCACACTCGACCGATGAGAGCCGTTCAACTGCGCTCTAGACGTCGGTGTATTGACTTGAAAGTCACTTCTAAGTAATTTTTGAAGTACACTTTAAACCGAGGACGAGGCGAAAGCTGCAGCGCCCGACGGTGCCCAGATTGACAGTAGCTTGGGAGCAGTTAATTCACGACGTGTTGGTTCGAGATATTTTCTTATTGATTAGACTCATGTATTGATGCTGGGTCTTAGCCTTCTTTCTCCGTGGTCTCTATAGCCAATGCATGCGATAAGTTTGTAGAGGCTGAACAGTCGTCGTGTGAACCGCCAGACCTACACGTTTAATTCGAAGTATTTGTATCTGATGATGAGCATTCCACCATTTCGATTTTTTAGTACTTCCCAATTTGGTGTGTTCTTGAGTTCTGCTTTGCTTCGCTGCGGTTTAGCCACGGTGGTCCGGTCTCTCGGCGGTTCTGCGGTACTACAGTGGTGCGGCAACCCCTGGGCTAAAGTGCATTGTACCCTACTCCTGATCTGTTGTAGAACTAGGTTCCCGCCTTTGGTTTATTTGTAGTTGCACATTAGTTGTGCTTATTCCGAAGTGTATATCCTCTGGAGGGTATTTGTGCGCAACTGTGTAGTGCTGCGAACTTCAATCATAGTGCTGTAGTACGGACTCGTACTGGTCATCTAGAGCTGTGTCTGTAGCAATGTCCGTTTGAATTTTTTTCCATATGTCCCGTAGAAGTGGATTCCAGTAACCCGAGCCCTCCGGTTTTCAACATGCAACCGGAGGGCTCCCAACCGGCTTCACCGACGGGGGCCTTTGCGCCTTCGAGTCTTCGTGGCGCCGGCCATACAGTAGGTACAAACCACGGGGTTTCTACTTCTTTACCAAGGGCCGGCTTGCCAGAAACAAGGAACCCGAGTATAAGTGAGCCTACAAAAGAGGGGCTGAAGAAGGCCTCCAGCATTCTTCTGGAGCTGGAGGCTGGGAAAAGGGAAGCGGAAGAGAGGAACGCCCTCAACGCAAAGCTTTTCGAGCTGGGCACAGAATTGAGTAAAGTTAGGTACGGCTGCAATTCCTCCTTATCGCAGAGTTGCTCTCAGTGGGTTTTCTTCTCGTGAGCTTCCCAAGGTGCTCATCATGCTCATCATAGCTTAGGTTGGGTCCCTAGTTGTACTCTATAGGCTCATCTGCCAACTCCCTTTGGACTATGAAACAATGCGTGTTCTTTAAATTTTTTACGTTGTTGTTGCGGCAGACGCGTAAATGACATTCTGGAGGCGGAAAATGCAGATCTGCGGGAGCGTATTTTGCATCAACAGGTAGGAGCCCCGCGTGAACGTTGGCCTGTCCCAGTAGCTGCCCCTGCAAGGGCGAAAATGGTTGCAAATATATGCATAGATTTCCTTGTGATTTCCGATGGCTCTGAATGCGAAGATAATTCATGGTTGGTCGCAGTTTGCTAGCCCCATCCCATGTGGTCTCTTTGCTTATGTTCCTGACCGCTACGTGGAGCTGCAGCATCGGCGGTAGCTCTTGTGACATTATCTTTAGAGGCCGAGGCGTGTCGCAGTTTCCGCTTTCTGCTTTTGCAGCAAGCCTACCCTGAGGCCGCGGAAATCCGTGCGCTTGCCCGACGTTACGGGCCCGAGTTGGCCAAAAGTATCAGCCTCTTGATTGACGAGAACAAATCCTTGAGGCTGAAGTTACAGGCTTCTATTCGCGCACAAGCCCGCCTACAAGGCACGGCAGCGACATTGGGCAACGCATTGAGAGAGCATGAAGAACGTGCGTATGCGAGGGAACTTGCATCGGCGGGTCGCCCCTACAGCCAAGCAGCGGCTGCCAGAGAGGCGGATCTCAACGAAACGAACAACCTGTTGCCGAGAAGTGGCCAAGATGCCTTTGGTGATCAGCCGCGGTCACCATCTGGTGGAAACTTCGTTAGGCGGTACTGCGCTTGCTCGGAGAAGCTCCAAGAAATTTTGGATTGCATTGATTCTCAAATGGGTGACTACGAGAGAGGTGTATGGCAAACGCACATCAATGTACTGGAGGAAGAACGAGATAGTCTCATGCTGAAGTGAGACTGCAGAAAGCACAGCAACCGACTGCTTATCTCAGTGTTCTCCTCGGGGCGGAGGTGTGGGTCCGGTGGGAACGACGGGGCTGGATGCGTGTGTCGTTGACGAAATAACAGCCTGGATGGTTTCGCTACAGACGATTATTCTGCTGTTGTGGATGTTCCTTTTTATTCAGGACGATAGTGATGAGGCAGCGACTAGCGGAAGTTCAGGCAAGAATTGTGTCTGACCCCTTCCTCGCTGCACGCTTTGGAGGAGCCGGGGCTGCCGAAGAGGCGGTAGGATTGGGCCAGGGGCGCAACGCAATGATGGATCTGAGAGACACAATTGTCCAGCTCGCAACAGCGCAGGCAAGTATATGGAAGCAAGTAAAGATGTTCGCGCACTTCACATTCTAAAACGACAGAGGGCCGCTGGTATCTCCGGTCATTTCGACTTGGGCTTGAAACGTATACTTGGATCCTTGTGCGTTTCTCAGGATGTCAATGCCGAGCTGGAGAGGCGGCTGGCAACCGAACGAAACATATCCCGCAGTTGGCAGGCGAACCTAAGGGCTTTGCAGAGAGAGGTGAGAATAGTTGCTATCCACGTGTGTACGGGATGACCCGCACCACAGCATTCCGGCCCTTTGCATTCCAGGGTGACTGCGGTTGCACATCTGTGCTGAGAATGGGCAGTGCGCTTCGCTTTCTCTACCCAAAGACTACTGCCAAGCGCACTTTGGCACTATTCATTTTACAGCTTCCCTTGATCTTGATGTGCCCGTGTATGCAGCTCAGAGATCATCTGGCCGATCTGGCTGTTGCTGCCCGGGCGTCTGGGCTTCGATGTGACGTGCTTCGAGGAACAATTGCCCAGGCAGGGGAGGCGGCTGCGCTCAAGGAGATTCAGGGATTCACCAGGAGCGAGAAGGAGAGTCTGAGGCTTTTACGCCTTGCCAGGGATAGGATAGCGGCCGATGCTCACAGTACGCTCACCCCGCCGCACGCATGCCTTGGCGCTTGCTTCCAGATAACTTGGTTGTGTTTCGTTGCACTTTAATGACCTGTCTGTTTGGTGGTTGTAGTGGAAGCAAATGTCATACATGTCTTCTTGCGGCTGCACCTGGTTGAAGCAAAGTCGTCATTTCTAGTCCATGTGTGTGAGTTGCTGGCGAATACTGTTTCAGGGCTCGAAAGCTATTCCATCCGAGTGCGGGAGCTCGAGCAGGAAGTCGCCGATCTGCGGGTTAGACTGTCCAACTCCACTGTTCACCCCCCCCGTCGATAAGTGTTTAGCTTCCGGAACGTGGGAGCTTCTAGTGTTGTCTAACGTTGTTGCTGGCTACTGTCAGTGTGAACCTGTCGAGCCGGCAGTGTACTGCAACTCCGCTGGCACAGAAGGTGCCACCAGATAGCTGGGGCGTCTCGTGCAAATTGCTCCCCATCTTTTCCTTAGATCTGTAGCAATCCTAGTCTCAGTAGCAGCAGATTGTTTTGCCCAGTACCGGCGAGGCGGGGCTGCACGGGTAGTGCCTCTTGCTTTGCTGTGGAGGCCTTGTTTTTAAGTGGCTTTGAGCGCTTTCGAACTATTGATTCTTTGACTGGGAGTCTTGACGTCGGCTTGTTGCTGTGTTAGTTTAGACCCAATTGAAAGACGGTGGATTCTCTCCACATTTTTAGCTGTAGCTTGTAGTGGCGAAGCTGTCGTTGATTGCGTGCGTGTTGCGTTTAGTGCGACATGACACGGCTCGACACAGGAAACACAGAAGAATGGGATTCGGACGCCCAGGTTTTTGACTGCGACTACCACCCATGTGCTGCTTTACCAGGGAGCGATGCTGTTCCGTCTGACACTGACTGCAACGTCGCAGCACTGCGCACAGCCAAACAGTTGCTGATCGATCGCGAAGAAACAGAAAAGGTGATAAGAGCACTGGAGGACAGGAAACGCCAGATACACGAGCAACAAGAAAACATTGTACCTAGTGCAGAAGGAACCCATTCAGCAAAGCTTGAATCCGGGGACTCCGTGCAACCATGTGAAGATAGCAGTGCACCAGGAAGTCTAGAAATGCCTTCGACAGACTCTGCTTTTCCTGGCAGCCAAATTGGATCAGGAAGCTCCAGCAAAAAATTGTGGGACGCGCTGACGACAGATCAGGCGCGGGACATTTTCCGGCGCCTTGCTGTGCTCCGGAAGATAGCGAGCAATGCCAATCTCCGCCTCGAGGAGAGCAAGCAAGCTGGTGACTCCATAGTGAAGCCTTCCTCCTTATCTGGCCCTTCCGAGGGCTGGCAAAAGTTGAAGCAGCTCACCAAAGACATAGACCAGAGGGAGGTTGCGCTGCAGCAAGCTGAGGAAGCAATGCAAGCTCGATCAGCACTCCGCAGAGTGGAAGCTGAGCATAAGAAGAAGATGAGGAAGAAAGAGGAGGAATTTGAAGAACAGAGGCGCAGAGATGCCATGGAAGCCCGTGAAGAGATGATGAAACAACAGAAACAATACGAGCAGCAGTTAGCAAAAGAGCGAGATCGTTGCGAATCTCTCCGGAAGGAAATGGAGGTTCAAGCTATGGAACTAGATCTACAGAGACAGTTGGCAGAGGAAAGGATTCGGGAGCGGTCACAGAAACAAAGTTTGGAGCTGGAGGAGGAGCTGCATAAGCTCCGCATGAAGCACCGGGAACTGGAATGCGAAATGCAAAGGATCAAAGGGGACGCTGCGCGAGAGGCTTTGGCCCTCAAGTCTGCTGCAACCGAAGAGAGAGCTGCTCTTTCTGCTGCCGCCCAATCTGCGGAACGGAAGGCAACTGAAGCTCTAAAGTTGGTGAGGGAGAAGGAATTGGAGCTGAAGGAGATGGAAGAAAAGCTTCAGCAATCCCTTGCAAGCGGTACTGTTGGAGCGCCTGCATTGTACCCTTCTACCCAGAAGGCAGCAAAGAAAGGTCCCGTCACCGGCCTGAGTAAGCATACAGTTCATCACCCAGAGGAGCACACGGGGTATACTGTGGCTTTGTCGACCAAATGTTCACACTTTGACAGAGGGGTAGGTTGGATATGCAACGCTGCATGCATGTGCGTGTGTATTAAATCCAGAGAAATTCCAGGCGGCGGCTCAGAAGGTTGCAATAGGACAAACGTTTAGCAGGCTTGCAAAGAACAAACGCTCCAAAACAATAAATCCGGCGGCTTCCACAAGTAAGGCTCATGTTTGATCCATTTACAACGAATGGAGCCGTATCTGTAGAGGGCGAGGGAGTGCAGTGTACCGTTGTCAAGTATGGTCATTATGAGTTTCTTATTTATGGATTGGTTCTTTTAGCTGTGCGCCGGACAGCATTTTGTGAGGGGTTCGGTGTGTTCAGGGGTTTCGGGTGCCCCGGAAAGGCCAGTACCGAAACTGCTTTCGCCCAGATCGTCGTTTAAGAAGCTTCTTCTCGGGAAGTGCACGTCTCTTGCCCGTGGTTTCAACCACATGGATGTTGATCACTCGGGAATGGTGAAGATCAGCGTAAGCTACGTCTCAGGTGGAGGCGAGGATTTCTTGGAAGGGATGATTCGTTGCGTGCAGGACATGCCCTGCAGAGCCCTGCGTCATCCACTACACTAGGAAATCCGGACATAGAGCTGTACAGCTGAATCCAATAGGCCACTAATGCTGAGAGTGTTGATCAGCGCCATATATTTAGAGTTGACATTCCATCTCCGGGTTTCTTTCAGGAGTTTGCCAACTTTGTTGACGATTTGGGCATGAACCTGCCATTCAGTGCCACACACGACCTCTACAACGCTCTTTGTGCCCCTTGCGAGGGCATCCTGGTGCTCAGCAATTTCTACAGAAACCTTCAAGGCGACACGTGCACCTTGGCTGAACTGCATAGAAGGCTCGAAGAGGCAGGTTCAACTTTCACCTCAATAGGGCAGCCCCATTGCATGAGCAGAACTGCTTGCATATCTGATTTCTGTGTTTGTCTGGCTTTCACTCCTCGTAAGGTTTAGGCATATTTATCTCCTGTTGCACCATAGCATTCCTCGCTGATAGGGCTGGGACACCTCCCTCTCAATCCCATCGAAGGTCTAATCAGTGGCGTGGTATGTTAGTTTAGTCGTCTGCTGCATTTGCTGGGTTGTCGACGTCCTAGCCATTTCTGGTCAGTGCGTTTAGGGAATACCATAGATATTCGGAGATGTGGAGCAGCCATTCAATGACGCAGAAATACCTCCAGAAGGACGCGTGACCCAGGATCAGTTCCTCGCTATTGCTGGCCAAGCTGGAATCTCACCAGCATGTGCAAATAATCTTTGGACCGAGATGGACAGGTCTGTGACACCCATCTATTCACGTGTTTCGGGATCTGTCATCTTCAGTACTACTGGCTCAAGGCTGATGGAGCATTTGCAATCCCACGTGATCGCTTGGTGTTGTCGTACGGCTATGCAGAGCGAACCGGGGCAGTCTTCAGAGAGAAAACGTGCTGCTGCTGCTCGAAGGTGGGCTCCTTTTTTCCAAATGACCAGTACCACCGCAGGCTTTCAGGTCTTCTAACTATAGTGCAATTAATAGCATATTGTCTACCCCCATGCAATTCCTACACATCCCAGCCTCCTAGGTTGTCATGTCTTCCCAGACAATGTTGACCCGGAAGAGGTTGAACGGGTGGAGCGGGATGCAGCTAATGTACTGAGTAATGTACTCAATGTCTTTTCGGGAGCTCCGACGGCTCCGAAGCCTGAAGCGAAGATTTGCAAACGCTCATCCTTCAAGAAGCTCACCTGTAAGATTCCCCGTGATAGAGGCGCTACTCCCGCAGTTAACTTTTTGAAACGTTTTCTCACTAAGGCTTCTCCACCTCTGCTTGCCACTGGTTGCTTGAGCAATAACTCTAGACTCCCCGTATAGCTGCCTGTTTTTCTCCTGGTCCAGACGTGGACATACGCAACAGTATGTTTGAGAGCACGGGGCCAGAGTGCCTCCTTTCCTAACTTTCTTTCCTGCTCCTATTTTGGTTCTGTGCGTCACCCGTGTGAACGTGCCAATCTGCCCGTGCGTATCCTGCAGACACAGCTACTCGCCGGGAACTAGGGTTCACCGACAATGAGACCCAAGTTGATACGGTGTTGGCAGACTTTCCTCCGTGGGATTGCATGTACCCGGAGGATCGCAAAGCCATGATCGGTGATATGAAGTCACGTACTGTGGCTGAAGGAGAGCTCATTCAAGCAGAAGACGATCCCAAATGTCCACTGTACGTCATTTTAAAGGGGACAGTGGACATACTAGAGCCGGTACGTCCAAATCGCAATGCAGATGCAGCTATTTATGTGGGTATCAGGCCACGCTTGATGCAGGCTGCGTGCTTGGCGCTCTGGTGCTGCATACTAGAAGGTGTACTGTCGTGGCATTCGTTGACTCGTTTATAATGCCTGTGGACAGGGTTTTATTCAATACAGTCATCTTGAGAGCTTGAGTGCGCCGTGCTTGCTGTTCTCCGATAATATAATCGAGGGAACGCCCAACGTCGCTTGCGCCAAGGCGGGAAAGGGCGAAGACGTTTTCTTGTATTCGCTCGAAAGAACCGTCTTCGAGAGGTCCTACGAGGTGAGAGGTTGAAAAAGTACTGTTACTGTAGTTGAAGCTTTTCGACGCCATGCCAGTGTTGTCGCTATTTCTTGATCCAGAAATGAACAGTCATTCGGCGCTAACATTTCCGCTTTGAACGCAGCCGCTCGCTATTCAGAGGCAGCGAGAAGTGGAGGAGTACCAAAAGCTGCTCCGGAAAGTACCAGTGGTTAATAAGCTCAACCCTGAGTTGCTGAGATGCCTTGCTGCGGTAAGCAGATTCTATATGCCTGCGTATAGCGCTACATGTCAGCAGTAGTTGCATCAAGAGTTCTCCTCTGTGGAAGGGCATTGAGCGCACAGATCCATGTGCCCTGGGAATCTCTCAGACATTCAGGAAGCAGACATTTCATGCAGGAGAGAAGATTATTGACAAGGTGAGTGTCACTTGTGAGACAGAGTAGCTTTGGCTTGTAAGCTGCAGCACTGCACACCATGGTCGCGTTCTAGGGAAGGGGCTCAACACTCAAGCGCAGATCACAGCAAAGCCCTGATATACAGTGAAGTATCGCATACATTAAAACGGCATATATTTGGTATCTTGACCACTGCAGGGAGACTCAGCAAACCGCGTACTGATGGTAAAGGATGGAGAGGCGGTTGCTGTCGGGCTCACGGATACAGACGAAGAGCTGGAGCTCCGAATTTATGAACCACTTGATTTTTTCGGCGATATTACGACGGTCAAGGGTCGGTCTCACACTGCGTCAGTCAAGGCCCAAACCGATTGCACAGTGAGTCCAAGCATCAACAACTCGCCACTAGCACCGGTGGACAGGGGCCTACAGATGAGCCCAGCAGCGCCTTCAGGTCTTTTTCACTTTCAGGATATGGGTCACACATGCTAATTGAGTTCCTGTTTATTGTCGACTCTTCAGGTCTTGTCTATTGAGAGCGACATATTTTACAGTGTCCTACGCAAACTGGAAATGGAATTCCGAAGGCGAACCGGGCGTAGTTCCACAGTGGACAGCATCATCGTGAGTATGCACAGTCGAGCCAAAATTGGGGTAGTAAGTGAAGGAGATCGAGATACTGAGGACTATGCATCGATACCCGCGGAAGCTTCGGGAGCAGCTACGGCTTTTCTGTCTGATTACCCTGAGGGCAACCCTGCGACCTCCACGACACTGGCTATTCCGGAACAAGAAAAGACACTCGTTGACCAAGAACTCATCGAGAGACTGCTACAGGAAGACACTGAAAGGGTGTGGTGCTAGCTTGAAGCATTTCATATTGCATTCATATTGTTGGCTGGCCTCCACGATAACAGCCCCAGCTCCAACTGACGGTTTAGGGCCCTATTGGCTCCATGCCGTTAGCCACACAAAAAGGGGGTGACGCAATGGCAGTCGCATTATTCCACTTGTGATTTGCAGATAGAGGATGTGTGCTACTTGCGGTTGTTCAGATGAGAGAAGAATGCAGTCTGCTTTTAGAAGCACTTCCGGTGTTCAAGGATCTGCCAAAGGAGCGTAGGCAAGAATTGTGCAATGTGAGGAGACAGGTTAACCGACCGTGATAGTAAAGATTTGTTTTGCCTCAATTTCTAATACTTGATGTAGGCTCTAATCAGCTTATAACTGCTCTTACAGAGCTTCCCCACGGACATTGCAGCCCATTCATGTTGCGCATCATGGGTTCGGTAGCAAGATGAATTTACTTGGATGATAGCACACAAATAACAAGGGGTAGGCCAGTGGAGAGAATCCAACTCCACCCCTGGTGCTGGACAGTGAGGTTAAGGCGAATGAGTTAGCTTTTGCGAATGTTGCGCAATTATGACCTGTTCAGCGGATGGCCCTAGAAATATATTTCCCCAACCAAGCAATTGTATTACAGGGCGAAGCACCTGACAAGCTTTATGTTGTCGAATCAGGGACGGTTTCCATCGAGATATACTTAGGATGCGGTCAGGCACTACTCCAATTTGAATTCTTGTAATGAAGTCTGAAAGTAGCTTCCAGAGCCCTCGGCAATGGCGTGAGACTATGCTTTACCCATGTGTAGGTCACAGCCCTTTCTATTTTGTCTCAGGTAAGATGCAGAAAATCGGGGAGCTGACGTCCGGGTCGTTTTTCGGAGAAATATCCATAATCAAGAACGAACCAAGGATAGCTTCTATCATTGCCCTCACACCTGTCTACGTAAGAAACGCAAATAAATTCAGAACGCGCAGGAGCAGTTCACGTGTAGGTGGAAGGTTCACCCTGTGCTACTTCTTTGTAATGATCTCGTGTGGCTGGTGTTTTGCGGGATGTACAAGTTTTAGCTGGGCTCCTTTTCTACCGTATGTCAACGAGGATGCATGTGAAATCGCAGGTGTATGCGCTGAAAGCTGAAGACTTCAAAGCGTTGTTAGGTGATCTAGATGAGCCCTTTCTGGAGCATGCGAAGTCCGTGTATAGTCAGAAAGCTGTGAAATCCATAACAGGGGAGGACAAGCATACTCAACTGGTGAGTTTCAGGGAGAATGAATATCTACAACTCTGCCCAGCAAGCAAGACTGTCCTGACGTAGGCCTTTCTTGTGGTAACAGCCCTAGTACCATATTTTCGGCTACAGTGACGTTTGCTGGACATGCAATTGATACATGCAGAGTGAAGAAGAACTTCCCCAAGTGGTGCATCTTCTTTCCGGTGTCCATGTCATCAAGCTTCTAAGCCTCGAAGAACTGCATGAGCTTGCACGCGCTTTCCAGGTGGGCAAGTCCCTCAATTACTAAAGTTTGCACGACACAGTTTACGGTTGAGGGTTCGTGAGGTATGAATGTGTGACACCTGTAAGTGCTATTCTACAGACCGTTTTCTGCAGTGTACAACTCCAGCCCACTCACTAGAGACCGACATCCTTTACTGCAACGCAGGGGTACCTGAACGAAATGGTGCCTAGGAGCAGAAGTTCGCCTGTTGCTGCTGTGGAGCCTGCAGGTGATGGAGATACGGGAACGTGAAGTGATTATGCACGAGGGCGACCCAGCAGACAAGTTCTGCATTGTACTTGAGGGGATGGTTTCTATCCAAAAGTCACCTGAACCCGGTAAACCGCGGAAGGAAGTTGCGGTAGTGAAGGCAGGAGAGTATCTAGGGGAAATCGGGTTCCTGAACAACCAGCCTAGGACAGCAAGCTGCGTTGCAAAAACGAAGGTTAAGGTGAGGCGTCAAGAATTAGTGGATGCTGCTCCATGTACCTAGCAAGCGTGATGCTTTAGTTTAAGTCCGGAGGCCGGCAACCCCAATTTTTGTGCCCTTTGTGCCTCTCGCTGTGCACTATTGATCCTCAGCTGCTGTCTCTGGGCCGCGCTGAGTTTGTCAAGTACTTGGGTCACTTGGCAGATGCCTTTTTACAACAAGCGGAGAGCGCGTACTCGGCCTCCGAGACTGAAATGCCAGAATGGCTCCGGGATTCGAAGACACAAGGCTCCTCTCACCAACTTCATGCTCTTCCAGATTCAAGTGAAGAAACAGAAGAGACCGAGGGGGAACTCAGTTCAGGAAGCCACATAACTTTGTCTGGAAATGCTGATGCCAAGACACACAAGGAAAAACGGGAGAAGAAATTGACAGAGGGCATCAGTGAAGATACACTCGTGACCGCTGCTGTTTCAGAGCATGAAGAAGACGAGAAGAAAAAGAAAAAGAAAAAGAAATCTGGAGGCAAGGACACGTCTAAGGAGAAGCATGCATCAACAAACAGTAAAAGCTCTCGAGCCGTTGCGTCCATTCCCCCAGGGGAACTGGATCGCTTGAGGGAACTCGTTGCGGGCACGTTTAAGAATAAGTACGGGTCGCTTGCCCACGCATTTGCGGAAATGGACGTCAACAAAAGCGACATTGTGGACGCGGATGTAAGTAAAGCACCCATTTTCTCATAATGCACTCCGGCCAGCCATTCGCTTTGGATGTACTGGGCATATCCCCGGTACATCCAGTTTTCCGCACATCCACTGTCGGTTATTCACGCGCCATTATGAGAGCGTATGCACGCCTCGTGGTAGGGGTTGTTTGGGTGCTTGGCGAGCAGGAGTTCTACGCGTTCACAAAAAAAAGTAATATTCGCGGATTCCAAAAACGAGAAATCGACGCTCTCTTTGACGAACTGTGCCGCCCAATCAAGGGACGATTGGTCGTAGGCAACTTGTATCGCAACGCTAGAGGCGTGGAGCCCACAGGAGCAGAAATCCACCTACGAGCAGTTGAGATTTATGGCTCGGCGTTGTCTGCTTTCCATAAGGCTGCAGGCCTCGAAGCCACGGATCTTTGTACTCAGGAAAATTTCACCAGGTCAGTTTCGATCTTCCTAGTTACCCCCCGCTACCGTGTATGGCACCAGTAGGAAAGAGTCGTGTCTCAATGAGCTAGCTAGAACAACATATATTTTACTAAATAAGCTTGCCATTAAGTAGGTAGTACATGCTGCAGCTAATAGTATTATTTTGCAATTATACTTTAAGCTTATTTCGCTGGAACTTTGTAAATTATAAATATACGATACACGCAATTTATGGTTGCTGTATGTATAACGCATTCTACTTTGCCTGACGTAGTACTAAAACTACAAGATGAAGTACGTACTCCAGTTAGAGCATCTGCATTATGCTGTAGGCATTTTGTTTATTCGTCCTAAACCAAAAGTAATTGAAAGGGATATTTAGTAGTTAATCCACTTGTACAATCTTTGGAACAAATTAATAATTTTCCTGAAAGCCTCCTATGGATATACTTATAAAACAAGTCATTCTTGCCAGAATTGCACAAGCTTTCACTCCCCCAACATATGTGCCACTAACCACCATGTGGTCCTAAGCACAATTTTATCGTATACAACAACGTAGGAATTTCTAATAGGAGTATTAATAGGTGGTAAACACTAACAGCTACGGTGTGCGCCTCCGTCGAGCTTGTAGAGATGCATGGGGCGCCGACGTAGAAGATAAAATTTCTCGCATTAGTGCAGGTGTACGAAGAGAAGTGTGGTCACTTAATTTCAGGATTTTTTTGATTATTTGAATGTATGCGCATGCAGCTTGAGTGCTGAAGTTGGTGTTGACAACGACAAGGCTGAAAGGATATGGGATGAATATGTCAAAGGGTAGGCCAAAATCATTTTAGGGTTTGTGCGTTGTGGTTTATTCAGTCCTATGAACTACTGTTCTCACCAGTCGTTCTGGGGAAGCTTTTCGGTGTGTACCAGCCACCAACAACCCAGTACAACAATGCAAGTCATTGGAAATCTGTGCTCGTGCGGATTAATGTACTTCAGGGTCCGGTCTGGGGATGGTCGCATTACCTTGTCTACGCTCATCGGCCTCATGTCAGGTAGGAATTACGTGCTGCTTTGCGCACTTTCATGGATACGTTAGTGGCTCCATGTTATGAATGTGAAGCAAAATTTACTTTCCATAGTACAAGTACTCGTTCTATAATATAGTGCTGGAGTGCGCTTGTTGCTGGGTGCAACGTGGAGGAGCAGGGGTAACGTGAATTCCACCAGTAACCAAGAAAAAAGACCTTCTATCCACGAAGTTTGCCGCCGGAACCGAGAGGGCATAGTGTGGCGGTTCAATTAGAACCTGACTCGGAGCCAGGGCATCCCAACTAGATCGGCATGCCCAAGACAAGCGACACAGCTAATGCTCCTGCTATTATCAAAAAATAACTCTTTCTTGAGGGAATACAACGATGAAACTCCACTTATTCTAAGCTGGAGAACGGAAGCCATACGCGCCGATTTAGGCACCTCACTGGTCTCGTGGAAGAATCACGGTGCATGGAGGAACACCGATCCCAACAATCGCCTCTGCATTTAGGCATTTATAAGGGCTCCAATAATCATAGAGATTTAAGCGGAAGCAACAAATCAAAGATGCCGGAAGGTCGCCAAGTGCAAGCGGACGGTCGTCGCCGGTGTGTCTGTCCAGTGACTGGTGGTGAGGGGTTCGACTGAGGGCTTAAACACTTAGGACGGCGTATTTGTTTTCTGGATATTTTATACAAAGATTCATTTAATTTAGTAATATGCTGGTCTCAATCTCACCTCACCACCTACGGCCAGCAGTTTTTGGAGTGTGGACCGGACCGGCCGAGGGGCGGAGGCACGTACAGGCGTCGACTCAGTGCTGAATGATGCCTCTCCCCAGTTGTATGGAGGCTCCAAACAGCATTTAATGGAGACCAGGCTGTGAAGTTGCTACAAGTGGTAGTCTTGTGTGTCTTGTGCAAGTGGACGCACAATGGTGCCCTCACGGGTGTCGGCGAACGTGCAACAGTTTCTTGTATGTCATTGGGGAAGAGGAGGAGAAATTCTGCTGGAAATTGGAAAGAGGAGTTGTTTGCCCATACAACTCCCGCTGCAAAATCACATTGCGCCCACAGGTTCAACTACCCAAAGTTTCTAAGCGCCCTACTGCGAAGTCGCATACACGGCAGCCCTTGCCGCCATGCCATGCGCACAACCTGCCAGTTTTGTCTGCAAGCATTGCCTTAGAGGGAGAGTGAGGGGGAAAGTTGCGGTGAAGGTGCGGCATCCCGGCAGACGCGGATACCCCTCTGACGATGGACCCTCTGCTCGCCCTTGCTCTGCACTGCGTCCCCCTCTTCAGACGAAGATTCTTCGAATGTGAAGATATGCTGGCTTGGAAGTTGAGGAATGGAAGCTGGTCCTGTGTAAGGCAGTGTCTTTGTCGTAGAGAAGTAATAAAGGAGGAAAAGGCGCGAGCTGACGATCTAGTTCATTCTCTACGATGCAAAAACAAAAGTGTGGAAAGCCTTCCGGTAGCCTAGAGCACGCTACGATAGATGCAAAGGAGAAGGTGGGCAATGCATCATTAAGTCGGAACCCTAGAAGTGCACCTTCCGTGACTGGAGGGAAGCATAATTCCTCCACGATTTCACCTCCAGAGGGCACTGCGGCGGCTCACACAGTCAGCGTTGAAGAAGTTAATATGAGTACACGACGGGGGCAGCCCGCTTGCACATACCAAGCGCAGTCATTACCTGTAGGAACAGTAGAGGAAAAAACAGCTTCTGGAGTACCCGAAGCCACCGCAGCGGAAACATCAGGGGCACCTGCCGTTACAGGTAGCCAGAACACCAGCGAGCCAAGTGACTCGCTGATCCAAGGCATGGGAGGCGAAGTTGCAGAGAGTTGGCCGTTGGTATCCATCTCGTCATCGATGTTTGACTCTTCGGAGCCCTTAGGCTTGATCACACTTGTTTCAACCGTTGGTTCTTGGGTTTCTGCGGCTTTTGACAAGCATGACGAAGAAGCAGAAGATGAAGGAGACGATGAAGGAGACGAAGGAAAAGAGGAGAAGACAGAGAAAGAAGAAAAAGGAACAGAAAAAGAAGCGAAAAAAGAAAAGGAAGATGAACCCACAGGGAATCTTCATCTTCATCGCGACAAATTTGGAGAAACAGCACCTGAGGGCCTTGCAAATTCAAATATAGACGGAAGGCAAGTTAGTGGAGGGACACGAGAGCAGGCATTATGGATTCCGCCATCTTCAGAAGTCCAGCAGGGTTTGTCGGGTCAGCCCACAGTGTCACATTCTTCACAGACTTCCGAGAAGGCGTCACATGGCGATGACTCTCACATGGACCCGCAAGTATTTTTGCACTTGTGTGGACAACCAACACCCATTTTGTGGACCCCAGGCGGCTTTGTTCCAACACATACTGAGACACTAAATGCCTCAGATGACAATGGAGACGGCGTCTCGCAACAGACTGATCCTCACCTTTTGCAGGTACCTGCTCCCGAGGTATGGACGGAGACTGAGAACCTCCTACATTCTCCTAGTGAGCCAATGTCACTACGTCAGGTCGCGGAGAACATTGAGATGTGGATTCTTGATATTGGTTCAGAAGGCCTGCTTGCCAAAGGAGAGGGATCTGTCTCGTCTAGCGATTCTTTAGATGAAACGACGGGAGTACCTCTACCTGACTTTGGTGGGGACAACGCCTTCCCGGAAGTGCACAGTGACAACCGTCAAATACTTTCTGATGGTGGTCCCGGTGGGGCGAATGGGTATTCAGCTCTGCTACAACTGGGAATTGGTAGCCGCAGCCCTGAAGAAGAAACTTCGACTTCTTCATCAGGAGGTGTACTTGTCAAAGAAGAGGGGGAAGAAGAAGCTGGAGAGAGGTGCTTGCACTCTGCGGTGCCTCGTTGTGGAGCAGGGGACCCCTCAACTGTCATGCACGAGACTACCCGAGGGACGTCACGGCAGAGTGCTGCAAAGGAGAGTTCATCCCTCCAGCTCAGGAGCAGAAGCGGAAAGGACAGCAAAATAGATAAAACGCAACCAAAGCGTTCATATAGGTCCCGTCGCTCTACGAAGAAGGAAAAAAATTCCGGAGCAGCAGCAGCTAACTCGGCGGTGATTCAGGATGATTTTGTACCGATAAACATAACAGAACCGAGTGACTTTACAGATAAATCGGAAAGCCTCAGAGCAAAGCCTGCGGCAGAAGCAAATGTTTTAGAAAAGCAACTGTCGGCTTCTGGCACAGGCGAAAATGCAGGCCCTAACACGACGATAGGTGATGATCCTAGCTGTGACGTTTTGACCTCGATTGCTGGTGGCGCGGATATATCCACTGATTTCTCGCCGTTAAGGGCTGCAGTCTCATCTCGCAGCGACGGGGACATTCTCAGTTCGAGTGGCTTAATGCTATGAATCTTCCTAGTGTGGCACGGAATAAAAGTATCCTACCAGTGCACTTGTTCACGTGTATTAATTTGCGTTATGTGTGATTAAAGATGGAGCTTTATTTTGCTCTGATTGATCTGCAGGTGAACTATCAACGGAGGAAGCTTCAGCAAAAGAAGCGTCGGTCCGCTCATGGGGCAACCGGATCTGGGCTTTCTTTGGGAGGGAAGCCGAGGCAGAAAGAGCCAACGCTGGCGAGGACAACCCGATGGACGTCGTAGAGCGAACTCTTCCTTTTGAAGATCCTGCGGTTGTCCAACGGGATGACCACCGCGCATTCCCTAGCGAAACGTCTCTCCTCCTCGAGTCCATAAAGCAAGAACCTACGCTGCAGTTTCTCAGTCCTCAGCAACAAAGATACGTTGCATCTCTCATGCGGCGAGACATTTTTCCCGCATCAACTGCTGTCGTGGAGGAAGGAGCAGAGCCTTCTCTCATGTGGTGTAGTTCAGGCGAATTTGAAGTTTCTCAAGCAGTTAGTCACCACACGGAAATCGTACTTCGAGATATCACACCGTCAATTGGTCTGGGGGGTCCTTGCAAAGCTTCACGGGTTAATTATACATTCTGCAAGCAGTTTCACACCTAGTTGACTGTACTGGAGCATTTGCTCAAACGTCCTGTATAGGGGGGAATCGGCTGATGACTCAGTAGTTGCATTGTAGTTAGGCTTTAGGGTATTTTACTCTGATTGATCCCGGGTAGAAAGTGCCATCTCGTTTGTGTGAATTCCGACTCTTTGCAGGGCTTCTTTGGTGCTTCAGTTGTACGGTCGATGACTCCAGGGGAATTTTTTGGTCTGGAAGAGTTAGTTTCTGGAGAAAAGCTCAAGTACACATTGACCTCTCGGCAAAGCGCCAGCGAATGCGCGTTATGGGTACTAGACAGAGATATATTTAACGATTCAGTTAAGGATATGTTGTCAAAGCGGAGGGCATTTGTCCCTGTCGCCCAGTCTTTCCTTCACACGGTTCGTCTTATTAGGGACCTACCGGAAGAAGAGATTGCCGCCGTCGCTAAGGCGTGCAAGGTAGAGAGGTTTGCTGAAGGCCAGACTGTCTTCAAGATGGGTTTTCATGGCGATATGTTTTGTTTTATATATAAGGGTGAAGCCATCACCCAGAAACCTCAAGATGATGGAGGATTCCTTGAGCTTGCGAGACAGGGGAAAGGAGAGTATTTTGGAGAAATGGCGCTGATACGGAACACCAGACGTACGGCGTCAGTCGTCGCAGGGACGGAACTAGTATTGTTCTGTCTAGACAAGGAGTCATTTGAAACCCTTCTCTCCCCGCTTAAAGAAAAAATGGTAGGCAAAAGCTCTGCCATATTGAAAATATGCGCGATTGTTGCCTGAAAAGCCGGCATAAGCACGCGTTTGGTTTCTTCTGTTTCTTCACACTTGCTGTCCTGGATGCAGCGGATTATGCATTGGTTAGCGGATGATACCGGCGTTCATTACATCCAGTGCTCTTCAGTTTTGTAGATTCTTGTGGGTTATGATTTACTTCTTATGAAGTGCGCGCGTTCTGTAGTTGATGCTTTGATGTGCACACAGTCCAGTGCTTTTCCATGCAATCTGTATAAAAAAAATTGGCTTGTAGGCCATGCATGCGGTTCAGGCAGCAAAGGCGGCCTCTACATACAAGCGGCAGGACGATGCACCAGCGACTCAAAATGAGGGAAAGCCTGCAGAGACCACTACCTTGGATCCTATGCTTGCCACTCGCGATGCCGCCGAGGCTTGTGCGAAAAAGCGCACCCGCAAAAACTCTCTTGCGCTGCTTAATTATTCAAAAATTAGGGATCAAGAGAGGCAGGCGGAGAATGGGGAAGGTGACGCAACTGAAGAGAAGTTCACGGCCCGCTGGCGATTGGCCCGCGAACCAGAGTCCATTCACGAACCTCCTCCGCTTTGCGCGCAAGGAGGTCGAAGCTGCCTTAAAGAGAACAATCCGCAGGGTAAATGCCGCAAACGCAAATCCCCTGTTAGGTTTGACGAAGGCTCTCTTTTGCCGTCCGAATCCTCGTCCGATGGAGACTGAGGGGGACTGTTTTTTTCTCACCAATCTCAATATGAAATCGTGCTTTGTCAAACTTGTCCGACTGCATAGACAAATTGGATGCAGTTAAGGAGCAAGTTAGCTGGCGCCAAGGCGTTTGGGAGTGCACTAGGTTGACACGCATACCTGTTACGTTGCGCATACGGCTTTCTCCTGCTCGTGAGTTTTCGCTTCTGGTTGTATGACAAGAGAAATATCAAGTTGTTTACTAGCATTTGTAGACCATTCGAGAGTTTCATGGCCTTAAGGGGCAATTAAAAGTTCCCTCGGCATGGATGTCTAACTTTTGAAGCTCGATATCGCCCCTGAAGTGCTCGCCTTCTTCAGAAAACAGCGTACTCGGCGTGAATAATCGGTCTGAGCTGATGCTCTCAGGTCTCTGAAGGGGTGAGGACACGCAGGGAAGCAGCTTTTGCATGGCGGCGGAATAGGATCTGCCTCATGCAGTGCCCTTGCTTAGAACTAGACTGCATGGAGAGCAGCCAACGGTGGGCTCTTGGGATGATTCGTCTGCACTCTTTTGCACGTTTGGTGATATTCATCAGGAATACTATAAGGGATCGCCTGACCACAGGCGCGTGCCGAGCATCTCCTGTAAGGTCTTCGTTGGGGATTGCATTATGCTCATGCCAAAGATGTGCACCTATAAGAAGAAGTCGCTGAGTAAGAACGGTTGGGTGTCAGGGCTACAAGGTGAGTGGCTGCATATTGTAGGCTTGCGGCATGACACCGAGGTAACTGTTCTAGTTACGTTTGAACGAAGTACTATTTACTTGAGTTGTTTGAGTAAAATGCATCGCAAGTGTTTAGCAACAACGACGTAGAGCGTAGTTTGGATGCACAGCGCCCGGCGAAGGGCACACCGGAGCGTTCCTTCTGCTTCTGCCCTGAAGGGTTTGGAACCCTAGGCTACAGTTTAGTTCGGCACAACTAGCAGCTGGTGGAGATTTCAAGGCATTTCAGGCACTTGGTGGCGTCACCAGAGGGGTCCTGGATACGACTGTAAAGCCAACTGGACCAGCAGCTCTGAACTACCCACTGGTGCGCTGAGGAAAAAATGTTAGAGCTAGGAGTCGTAAAAACAGCGTGCTCACTACGGGAAAGGCCCCAGGATCCTGTAAAGGAGAGATCAAGGAACGCGTCTAATCTCTACATATAGCTTTGGAGGGGAAAATACTATCTCGCTCCGCCGCGTCCCACGGTGTCAATGGCAACCCTGGCAACAGTCCGTTTGAACATACGTGAAAATCGCTTATCTGGAAAAAATCAAGCTGTGAGAAAATTGCATTAAAAAGCATTGGCAGGAAATATACCTAGTAGTATTTAAATTGCGCCACGTACATTGCGCGTTGGAGCGCGTACCTCGACCTGTGCCCCTAACGCACCTACCGGAATTTCCGACCCCTAGAAGTAAGTTGCACAACCTAAAGAGGGACAAAACAATTTTCCTGTGAGCCGAGAAACGATGAGCTTGCATGCATTGCCCAGCTTCCGCCGATGGCACTGCAGGTTGCTAACTCTGCCAGTAGCCGTTGTGGAAAGCGGCGAGCCACACCACGTCAAAAGCAGAGGAAGTGATGGCTCTTAGGACATGCTCTAACTGAAGCCTGCGTTTCGTGACTCTGCATTTGAGACGATGGGGCGGCAACTCATAGTAAACACAGCGTGAATTCAACCGTACTATGAGGGCTCTCGTAGTTGAGCGGTACAGAAAGTGGCCCCCAAGCTGCTTCCTGTATTAAATGACACCACATAGTAGATGCAAGCATTTGACGCATTTTGTACGAACGGCTTAGTTGGATGTGCCTACACAAACAATATATGAAAGGACTCGTGATCACAGCCAGAAGACAAAGCAGACGAGATATACAGTCCAGAGGCCCCGAAATTTCTATTTCTGTCCCGCGTCAACTCTTGCTGATGCAGCGTTTAAAAATAGTAAGTGAGCAGATGCGCCTGTAAAATGCTTTTTCACTGCAGAGGATATTACATAATCACGAGATCGTTGCTGATCGGCTGTGAACCCCCACAAACACCACACCACCGTGGGCCGCCGACAACATCCGTTCTGCATGCGTCGTGTCCCCAATTCTGACTGTGCAACCCTACTTAATTATTTTATCCTGTTTGTCTTAAGTGTCTCTGACCTTAAGAGACGCACCCAAGCTGGCTCATTGGCCGCGAGGGCCAGGCATTTGCGCACTAGTTGAGCGTGCCATGCCCATCCCGGCCCTCCATGGCCACCGTTATGCCACAAGGCAGACTTGATCTTGATTATTTCGAATATATTAAGATTAAGCATGTCATTATAATGGCTTAATTGATACACTTGTTGAGCTTTCTGGACTCTATATGTTGCAGGCGTCACCCGCCTGTCCCTTCGCCACGGTGGAGGGTGCTGCCGACTGCCCTATTCGAAATGTCTGTACTCAGGACACTTCATCCACGGCTTGATGATGCCTCGCCTAGGCTGAAACACCGCTGCTGAGGGCCCTGCATGATTGGGGTTTGCCGGTTCAACCGGCCTACACCGCCTGCGGGATGCGCTGTGCTGATAGGAACAATACCCAGGCAACTGCGTCCGCCGTAGCGCACGATTTCGTGCTGTTTATGTTCCATACAGTTCTTAAATAATGAGGTCACTGAGGGTGTCACCGCTAGTACGGCGGGCCTCTCCCAGCGGCTGCGTTAGCAACAGTCGTTCGTCAGATGACACCTCGAAGGGACTGGCAAGGCCAAACAGCACTTCCTGTATCGAGGGCGAGAGAAAATGTGGAGCTGGAGGCGAGTTACTAGTTCCGGCAGATCTGAACAACCATTTCCTTCAAAGAAGAAGGTCTCATCCAGGGAGAGGCCAGACCCTAGATACTGAATCACCTCTGTCTGCCGTTTCCACGCCGACCCGCAACTCCAGTAGGTCAGCAGATGCCATTAAAGATGACACAATTCCTGATGCAGATAGGGTTCACGAGAAACTCCAGCAGATGTGGGATGACGGGGAGCTGTCGCCTCGCGCTCCTCTTGATCGGTCCCTGGGCTACATCTCTTCTTCCCCAAACAGCTCGGGAAAGGGAGCTTCCGGTAGTTCAGTAACTCCTGAATCTGCAGGAGGAGCTCAGTCGTGCAGGCAGAATCCACAGCAGCAAGGGGCTGCGGCCCCATTGTTCATTAATGATGTGAGAGCACTTCGGCAGATGGCACCCTTCAGCTCAACAGAGGAACAAGTTCTTACACGCTCACAACGCAGAAGAAGCAGTGCAAATCTTTTGCAGCAGCTTGTAGCAGCTCAGTCTTGTGGTTCGACGCACCAAGGGCAACGTGAAGCTTCCCTCCAGCAAGAGCAAGGTGCTATCGGTAAGGAGCAACAGCAGCAACGTGCTGCAGGTTTTCAAAAACAGAGTGAACACTGCGATATCTCGGACGGCCAGCAGCAGCATTATCAAACTCAGACGGTGGTAGCAGCTCTGGATCTTTCCACTGGTCAAGCGTGTGGCTTCAATTCCTTTGCGGGTGCCGACGCTCTGTCACGGGGCATTGGAGCTCGCAAACGCCGTGCCAGCAGTCCTGTAGTGTCCACCGATTCTTTTTCTCCCCAATATCGTAGAAAGAGCGACAGCAACTTACCAGCTGATGGAGTGCCTCAACCTACGGGCCGCAAGCGCCTTTCTGCTCTTCGGACATCTACGCAAACCCTTATAACAGCGGATGCAACTCCTGCCACATCCAAGGAGTCACCTAGACGCAACTCAGCTACTTCAGCGGTGCCATATAACGGGAGAAACGGTGGCGAAAGAGATATGTTTGATATAACCATCAACTGCACTAGCACTAACAGCAGCAGAGGCACGATAGAGTCCCCCTTCCAGAAGCACCCTCCACCTTCCCCTTCGGATTTCCCGGTGTCATCTCCTATTAACACCGGCTCTTACTCCCCTCAGCGGAATGTTCCAGCAGAACCGAAGCTCCAAGCCCACCAACTGCAGGTGCACAGCACTTCTGCCGTTAGTGGCCGGCCACCTCTGCGTGGCCCACTGGGGAAGGAGAAGCAGGCGCTGGGCAGTCCACTGCGAACTTCCCCCCGTCGTACACACGGTGAAGGGGGGGCCTCCTGCTCACAATTCCAGACCCCGCGGGGGCCTTGTAGCTCACTGGAGCCTCAGGAAGACGCAACAGGCGCTTCTGTTCGCCAAAGAGCCTCACAGCGGTGCCTGTCACCCCTTCCGCTTCTTTCAACGGGCACCCCCAACAAGAGAGCCGCGGCGGAGCAGCGGGGTGATGGGCCGCTATCTAGAGAAGCCCGCGAGAAAGCCGCTCCCCTGGCGACAGCAGATGCGCATGGAAGGGTCCGTGCCATTGCAATTAGGGCACCGTCTACTCTAAAATCCGCTGTGACTTCTCGTCGCGCTTCAGCGGCGCCAGCTTCAAGATTCAAGGAGGCTCCTGGCAGCTCCAATGCCTCCATAGTGCCATTAACGAGCAACAGACAGGCAGAAGCGGCAAAAGGAATGACAGAGACACTTGAAATGTGCAAGGCACCTTCTTCACCTAGAAAGACTGAGACTCCTGGCTCCAACTGGCACAGACCGGGGCGTCCTGGCGCTGCATCCCCTCGTATGGCTGCATCGGAGAGGCAGTGCAAAAGCCAGTTGACATCTGCAACATCTCCTAAGCACTTATCTGACCGAACTGAGAAGGCTGCTCCGGAGCCTCACACCAAGTGCCGTTGCCCAAGCGTTAGAGAGCCAGGGGACATTCCCCCAGCAGCCGCTGCAACGCGAAGACGTTCTGCAGCGAGGCGCAGCATTGGATTGACGTCATCAATGGGACCAAGTTCGTCGTGGGTTCCAACATCGCTGTCAGACCGCCGCTCCCCTTCTGTCTCGCCGGTGGCTTCTCAGGACGTCACGGACCAGCCTTCTGTGTTGATCACAGCCAGGAGCCCCATGCGCCTTGCAAAAGCTGCAGCGACACAGGAACGCAAGGCAGTGGCAAGGCTTGTGGACACACCATTTGGAGCGGCAACCCAGAGTTCAGTGGCTTCACAGAATAATCTGGTGGATGCGTGTGTTGGGGCCAGCCAAGGAGACCGTTGCTCAACAAGAGCTTCGGCAGCGGGGAAAGCTACAACAGTAGGCGCTGTTCGAAAGGGATTATCCCGCGCACCTCCCCCACGTCACCCTGCGGGAAAACCTCGAGCCAGCAGCGGCAAAGGTCTGTTCCACAATGCAACTGCACGAAGCGGTGCGAACGTGCTACCTATCACAAAGCCTAGAATCCTTATTCGCGTGCCAGAGAAGCAAAAGGGCGTCAATCGCATTACGGTGAGCTGCAGACCAGCTGGGGGTGCTGTGCGTGGACTCCGGAATTCTCGCGGTAAATTACCCGCATCGAGCTCATGCCCCCGAGGAATCTCTGGAGTAGCGTCCTCGCGGCAAGGACGCCCGGCTGTTAAGTGCCACTCATCTACCCGCATGAAAGCCGAGGTTCAAGTGTCCGATTCGGCCGAAGCAAAATCTTCCGGTGCCAGTGCAACGGGATGCAAAGTAGATGCGAAAGATAACGCACTTGTTGCGAAGGGTGGGCACAACGAAGACCTGCGCAGTAAGTGTCAGAGCCAGTCAGAGCTCTCGAGTGCATCTAATGAAATATCTGAGAGGCCTACGCAGTCAGAACGGCCTCACCTCAACGGCACGGACGAAGACCACAGAAAGCGTTGCATGAAAAGCGCAATCGGCTGCTCCGTAGTATCCTCTGCGCACTCCGCTGCGGGTGTAGGGGTGCCTGCATCTGCTGCCGGCGCAGCACTGACGCAAAGCTCGTTCGGTAATGTCACGGCGCATCCTCCTAGCCGGCGACGCAGCAGCTCTCCGCATAGCCTAGCACTGCAGAAATTTACCAGCAATGACGGAGGGGATGACAAGCTTCAGTATGGCAACTTTACCTCCTTGCGTCGCGCCTCAAGTGCCTGTAGCCTCGAAGATGGCGATGGAAGGCGCGTTTCGGAGCAGCAACAAAGGAACGAGGCGCTACGCCAGGAGTGGGAGGGCCGCGATCGGGAGTACCAGGAAAGGCAGCAAAAATTGCTGCAAGAACAACAGCGCAGGGAAAGACTGCTTGCTTGGGAACAACGCGAGGCTGAATTGCTGAAAAACCGAAAGGCTCTGTCCAAAGAAGAACCTTCATTTTGGGGATTCGACCCATGTGAGTCACGGCCATTCTGCAGTCAGCTGTGGTAAACTGTCAGGGTTATCATACTGACGCTCCTACCACCTACATATTGCTATTTTCCTCATCAGCTACTATGTGTTTCATACCTTCTGCTCCTGTGGGTACCTGGACTTGCATGGTAGAAAGAGTGTCTTGTATCCTAGCCTCCAAGCAGCATTTGCACATGCTTCAAGAATTATGACTAACTATCTAGCGGTTTCTTGCATTTGTGATCAGTCATGGTTGATGAAGAGGATGAGAAGGTCCTCACGACAGAAGAATTGCGGGTTGAGGTGTCGCGGTTCTTAAAGGGCGTAAGTCTGTTTCGTGCCGTTTTCTAAACCCAAAGGCCGTAGCGAAACCTTGCAGATAGTATCTTAATCACTCACTCGCCAACTATCAAGGTGCCTTAAGAACTGGTGTTATGGTTGGAGCAGGACCTGCGTTTCCACTCACGAGCTGACTTGCTTCGCGTCGTGAAGAAGTTCAGCGAACAGACCCGGACGACAACGACAACCAGTAAGCCCAGCAATACTTAATAAGCTTGGCACAACAGCTTCTCCGCTGATCTTTTTTGAGGTGCCAGCCATCCCCCATCTACTTGTGCGTACTTTTCCGCAGCGAGCTCGAGGCTGAACTTCGCTAAAGTGGACCAACGCGTTGTTCCAATGGCAGCGCGCCAAGTGCATGGTAAGGATCGCGTAGTCTGTATGCTGGGCCATTAAATATTTTCTTTAACGGCTGGAATATGGCCTACGCTGAGTCCTGGTATTCCGGCAGCACGCAGGACGAACCCCCGCATCTGGCACTTGACATGAAGTAACGTTGACGTCGGTTAATACGTTGGTTCCAATTCTGCACCAATGGCAATGAACCTTTTAGCTTTAGAACATGACGCTAGCGTGAACAGGTGCCTGTTCATTGCAGGCACTGTCCCACACGAAAGACGCCGAAAGTCAATCCTACGCAACAGCAGCACTGGTCCGCAGCAGTCCACTGAGAGTCGCAGGCGAAGCCGAGGAATTAGCTTTTCTCCTTTCAACAAGGTGCGTCGTTGGTGTTCTTTAGGCATTTTGAAGCGCCTGAATGAGCGCGAGGTGCAATATTGCGCTAGATTATGCTCAAATCTCTCTTTAACTATCTGAAGCCGTACTTAGTGCTTGTGCGCTACGTTATTCGGTACTCGCGTACTTAATCTGAAGGCTGCGGAAGCTGTCTCTGCTTAGGTCCAACTTTATATGCTTGATGAGCATGAACGAGCGAGCAAGGAAGCAGCGGCTCATTTGTCTCAACAGGGAGAACAGCGACAGCAGCTTCGGCAGAAGCTTGCACACCAATTTCAACTAATGCTGTTGCGAGGCGACTCGGACTTGGAGCTGGCGTTGATACGTCGCGAACTAGCAAACCTCTACGACCCCGATGATGAGTGAGTCATTGCCGGCTATTCCTTTGAAAACGTTCCCCGTTTGACTACAAATTCGTGTTCCTGGTTAAATTGATCGCCAGGGCAACCAAGCACGCATTCAATTTGTTTGCACTTGCAGGACGGCTCGTTAGGCATCACAAGTTCGACTGCTGCAGTTTGTTTTTGTGATGTGATTGCTTTTCAGGGATAGTATAGCCTTTTTATCGCCGACACTGGCTCCGGGCCGTGATGGTGAGGCAGATAGCAGAGAGTCTCCAAATCCCTCTCAGCAGGGTGGAGCAGATGCGAAGCTAAATGAAGCAAGGGAACTGACTAACTCAGTAGCTTCAGACGGAAGTGGACTAGGCAGGCTTCCTTTCACGGTCTCACCATCTTGGCGACAGAGGCCCCACAATGTCTGGCAAGAAACCCCGGGAGCATCTCAGACTGAACCCTGCGCTGAATGGAGCCCTCCCCCTAGTCCTATAGAACCCAGCCGTTTGAATACAGTTGGAGACAAAGACGGCAATGGGTGTTGGGAAACACCCATAGACAGCGCAAGCAGCGCCATTGAGGGCAAACGTGAGCTTAACCGCTCGGAAAATGATGAAAACACTAACTGCAACGCGACACAGAGCCCGGCCCATCTCAACTCTGCCAAGGAACTGTCGGATCCGCAAGACCCAGTGAAGGAACTGTCCGTCGAAGGCCCCCCTAAACTCTTTGCCTCAGAGGCAACCAGGCGACCGTCCGTGTTGAGCCGACGCCTTTCCGTGGTGCCCAACGCTTGATGCACCTGACATCCCGCCTGAAATTTTTAGATATATTTATTCCCCGTTCAGTTGCTGTTGAAAGGATGGTTGGAGCGCCCACAAGCGTGACAACCCCAAGAGTATTTCCAGTTCCAACTCTACGACAGCTGTGGAGTGATTTCGGAAGCTACCCAACAGGAACTGGGAATATCCGCTGCATATCACTGGTGTCCATGAGTTTGTATTCTTTGGCCGCATTGGTTTGTTTTGTCTTTGGTACCAGCGTGTGGTGTTGCTTTTCTGGTCTGAGCGCGTGTTCTTCTACAGCCATTGCACCACCGTTGCGCAACGGCGATGTTACATCAAAAGATGTTGATATGTGGCGGCAGCACTACCTTTAGAACTAAGCCTTCATGCTGGCCGTGGATCTACGGGCAGCTTAAAGTCTACGTCTCACCAAGGAGTAGCAAGAAATCCTTCCAGTTGCATGGGTCGGACGACGGTCCCCTTCGATTGCAGCCGACTTTGCGCGCAGTCTTCCCCAGCTTTGGCAGCCAGTGAGGCATTGCCTCAAGCGTGTTCCACTATCCAACGCATCGGCATAAATTGCCTTGGTGCCTTCTGGATTCTTTTCTGCCTGGAGATCGTGTGTAAAGGCAGCGGTGCACTTGGAGGTGATGACTTCCCGGTGCAGCTGGGGTTGATTATTGCCCTTGTCAGATAACTTGAGAGTAACTATGTGTTCCATCTTGTGACGAAGGTTTCCTGCAGATCTCTCCAATTCGTATTTCCGAGTGGACGTGTCGGTGCCATTTTCCCATGTGAGTCTTACTACGCTGCTTTCGTTTGCAGTGGCACTAACCCGCACTTGTGCGAGTGCTGCACATCAATTCCGACAGCACGTCCCACTACCATACCAGCGTAACCGCAACGGCGTTCTTGCAAAAGGCACGCCTGTATGAACAAGTTCGATTCATCGTATAAGACATGTTCTCGTCATTCCACAGAGCACCACAGGTGCACGCAGGCAGGAAAGACGCAAAATGCTGTGACAGACAGAACTCTGTCCTAGTTCAGCTTTAGTTACGAACTATGGGGATACTGAAGGGTTTTTTGTCAAAATTTTGACTTGATGGTTTAGTTGCCTGATTGGGCCCACACTTCGACAACCCATATAAATATCCACGGCACCTGCCTTTTAGCAAACATTCATTTAATGCTTCTCTTCGCGATATGGGTATATAGTGCGCAAATTGCGGCTACATAACTTCTCCACAAATGTTTCTGGGAATGCGTATCTGGCAGTCACAGCTGGAATAACTTCGAAGATGTTATCTGAAGAAGTCACAGCTGGGACAACTTCTTCGAAGTTATCTGGGCTGTACCTCCGTCAGATATGCATTCCAAGAAATGGAAAGGAGGCCAAACGAAAAAGTTCATGTTCGATTGAAGCCTCCGTTTCCACCGCGCTGACAGGGGGTGGTCGAAGAGTGCAGAGGCTAGCGTCACTGCCATTGAAGACCAACAGCTCAACGACAGCGGATACATGCAAACAGAGTGCCATAAAAATGCAGTAAGTTTCATCGCTAGGCTCTCGATGGGTAGTTTGGCGGGTGAAAACCAGAAGGATCCATTGGCACATCAAGGCCGGCGCCTGTCTACATCAAGCATCTAAATCCGGCTTGGAAACAAAGTGTGCCGCTGAACACATTATCTCAAGCTTAAATGGACTTGTAAGTGTTGGAATGGCCAATGCTGTAGAAGGGGCGGGGGACAAGATGCCACACGACCGCCCAATCGACTCTCTGCGCGTGTGAAACCTGCTCTGCTATTTGAGCACAAAGACGCGCCAATTGTATATTCTTTGCTGCATCGAAATTCGTCGATTATTACGCAAAACGTATACGCCGCGTCGAGTATGAATGGCTAGCTTTAGATGCGTCGTCTCTACTCTGAGACAACGCCGGCAAGAAAATTCGTCGCAGACGACTAAAAGTTGCAATCCCGCCATACGCACCACTAAACCATCACTCCTTTACGAGTTCTAGGCAGGAGCAATAGAAGTACTGTTACAATGAATAACGGCTTCCATAGCCGTTGCCTATTAGGCAGCGGCTATATTATTACGACTTGCTATCAATATTTTGGCGGACAGTTGCGCGACCCGGCCCCAGTCAAGTTCTATGTTCATGGTGACGAAATGCAACATTGACTGCGATTGTTAGGTAGTTGTACAAGCATGCTAGGTTTAAATGAGCCCTGAGAAATCGTTTTCCTAATGGTTTATACCTAAATACAATATAAAAAGGGGTTTTTAAGTTCTCAGTGAAGAGTTACGCGCGCCCATGATTTTAATTGATTTTCTGGAAGTTGCAGGGCCCCGGGGATGTGCAGCTGTGGTTGTCAGGAATTTTCGACTGGGCATTCAAAGCCCTGTTCCCCTGTGTTTGTGGGATAGGAGAGACCAAGTTGGGATAGTGGGGAAAATGCAATTGTTTGCGTGCGTACTTTCATTTGTGATAGGGCTCTCTCACGCGTTAGCACTTTCCGTTAGCACTTTAACTCAAAACTGGAGAAACTGAAGCCAAAAAGTGCCTGCTGCTCGGGCGTAGGCGAGGTAAATGCCACAGACGAAGCTGAGCTTCTCTCGGAAGCTTGTCTTTATAGAGAGTTGCCTTCTAAGAGCCCCATTTGCTTTGAGAGCTTCGTCTTGCTGGTGAAGCAGCATCGGAGGAGGTAAACAGAGCTTCAGCAGCATCGGTTCGTTTAGGTTACCTATACCCATGGTTAAGCGCATCTTGGCCGTTCTGCCAGAGAGCTGTATTTTTCCTGTCCATTACTTTAGGGACTCGATTTTACTGGAATTGCATGAATCGCCATGAGGTAAGGGCTACAGGTTTTGCAGCCTATGCATTTTAGCGGGCCGCCGCAGGGATTGATTGTACAGGGTGCTCCACTTTCGAAAGGCCGCCCTCTATATATGTTTATTCCGTTACGATCACTGCAGGGGCGTTTCTGGTATCTGGTGTAGCGCTTGCAACTTAGGTATAGAGCTGAGAACGTCAGTGTAGACCTCCTTGTGCACTCTTTAAGGGGGCTCGGCTAAGCATAGCTTGAATAGAAGGCCATATATTGGCGTTCAATAAGCAAATTAAGCGAGCTTCTTGGTGGATTACCTATGTTTTGAGGAAACAGCATAGAGAGAAGTGGACTAAGGCTAGCATCGAACGAACGAGACACCCATCCACGTCTGGCAGCAAAAAGTACAGGGAAACGGAACACAGCCAAAACGTATGATCGACCCACCCGATCTCTTCAAGTATGGGCCGTTCGGCGCCACCAAATTCAGGTTCAGCAGGGCAAGTAGGCATGAAGTAGGTTATCAAATCTAAAGTAAAAGGACGCGAAAACGTGCAAACAGAGACTGCTCAATTACTTGTAATGGACTAGGAACGGTTCTGGGTAGAGCCTCCATTTGAAGAGTGCCTTTAGACGTGGTGCTTGTAGGACTGCGCAGCTACCTACAACTGCTGAAACAAAACCTTCACGTGCATTCCAGCACTGGAATGGAATCGGCTGCCGCCCGTCTGCTACAAGATATTGCCTCCCAGTGTGATTTGTCATACGTTTGTCCCCTGCTAATCTTTGGTGACTTTTGCAGTCATTATTATGAAGGAGATTCACTGGCCTTCCTGCAGGAAGGAGAGTGTAGCTCTAGTGCCTTGGAACGCCTACAGGCAAAATGCGAGCATTGAAGGGGGAATCAGGGTGCCCGGACGACACTAGGCGTAATCCCAGCGCTATGCCTGCGTTATTATCGGTGTTCTCCCCCACAATAGAGCTATGCTGCCCCAGTGACAGTAAATGGAAAACCTGTCCCGTTGGGTACATCCACGGGGAGCATCTACGCCTGTCCTTTCGCGCTCGCAATAATTGTCTACCACAAAAGACGCCGTGCAATACTCGCATTTCAGGACATACGCGCGCTTGTGAAATGTGCGCGTAGGAAATTGTTCGATTGTTCGTTGTTCATAAAATGTTATTAGCTGATCGCCAGCTCAAGTGTAAGCGATTGGCGTGTCTGCAACTTGCCAAATGTGACATGTGGCATAGGCCGGTGGAGCAGACGAATACACCTGCAGTCGATTCTATTTTCATGTGTGGAATCAACAACCAGCAGGCATGCCAGGCATTTTCCCTTAAGAATGTCGCACACTCCCAGAGGTACCAAACCTCCCCTACCCCGAGGGATCCTGGAAACCGGAAGCGGCCACTATCTCTGATAATGGCGAGTAAAAGAATGTCTTATTTGTTGGGATTCATCGTTGAACGGAGTGCCGTCTACAGAAGCACATCTCTCACGTATGTGCGCATCCATAGAAATTCTTTCATGCATACCACAGGGGCAGTTTATCTCTTTATTTGGGGCCTGTTGAGCACATACAGTAAACATGTAGCAATTCCAGTTACATCCGTGCTCCACGTTCAGTCTCCATAATATTGGTGTGAGAGGCAGGTACAGAGGACTATCCTCAGTAGCCTGCGAAGTAATTAAATATTACTTCTCCACATCCGTCGTTATTACCGATACGGCATGTCTTTTGCATGGCGAGCCAAAATCGTGGTTGCCACACCACCTGCCCTACACAGAAGACTGGAGGCATCCTTTCCTCAGCAAAATGTGCAATTATTTAATACTTCTTTTTCTCATCTGTTGTTATGGCCAAATATTTATTGAGCGGTGTGCCCCTACCGTACTCGGCAAACTACCAGGTGCCTCGCTGAGTGCATGCGCTTGCGAGTTTGTTCTTATCTGCCAGCCCTATCACGGGATGCTAAATAGTTCCTTTTTTTATTTATCCTTCACAGCGTATTCGTTGTCTATTTCTTCCAGACCTTTGTGCCCTGTGGACTTCCTAGCCCACGGCTACCCGTCTCGTGGACCGACCATGCGCTAATGGCGGTACCTGGCAGGCATTTGTTGCTGTCTTCTCGTAACTGAGTTGAAACTCATATACAAATGGCATTCGCTTTTGTATCGAGTGTAGAGAAGAGCACTTCCAGGGGAAATACGCCCACCAGAGGACCGCAGTGGACTTTTTTGGTTGCCCGCCTCCAGTGAGCCTCAGACAAGTCCCCCCGCCTACCAACACGCAGCTTCTTACTGTACTTAAGAGGACACGCTGTCTGAGAGTGAATTGAAGAGAAACTCAAACGGTCCTAGGAGGACATCTTGTCTTGGGAGGTCTGCGTAGGCTGAGTTCACCATCTTGCTGTTGCCTCTCCTTCGTCCATATCGGCATCTCCTCCCCCCATATGTCGGCTGCGGCTCTAGCACTTGGCAGACATCTGCGACATGCTCCTTAGACGAGTTGAGGCAACTGCAACTCCCTTTGCAGGGAAATGTCTGCTTGCAAAGGCGGCGCTTCCGAAGGAGGCATGACATTACGCTCGTCGGGCGGCCCTCGCGAGCGTGTCGGTATGCAACGCCAAGCTATTGTAAGTAGTAAGATTGATTTGACAGAACGTTCTGGCGAGAGTTGTGTGGACAAATGGCCCCTCTCCAGGGAGACGGCAGCCGCAGGAGATGTGGCAAGCTTTTCGGCTCCCACCACATTTACGGGTCTGTTCTCTCGGCTACTTTCCGTTATTGGCTTGTCCCTGACTCTGTTCTCCGTTGGAACTTTGCTCTTTATTGGTGGTTTCTTCCTGTCGAGAGATGATTTGCCATTCATCAGCAACGGACGAGCAATACCATTCCCGCCGCTGTTTCCCCACTTAGACCCGGCGCAACTTCAACTAAATAAAGAAGAGGGCATATACTATGCGGATAACAGTAGTCCAGGGGCCCCGCGTGGCTCTGGCGAGCATGGAGACACTGAAGGTGCCCCTAGACCTTTGTATTTGGAGCAATTTACAGACCCAAAGCTCGTTTCAGTTTCTTCTGAGCCCGGTTACTGCCAGACTGAACACTGTTCATCCTCTTGGCTGTCCGTAACCCCTTACGACCGCGTCGTCATTTTTCTAATTGATGCGATGCGCTTTGACTTTCTTCTCTGGGACCCCGATGCCTCCAATGCTTGTGAGGACAACGCCACCAAGGAGTGTCTCGCCGCGCCTTCTGGCCTACGGCCCTTCTACCGAAATCGCATGCCTTTTGCGCATGACCTTCTCCGCCGATCCGATGCAGATCTTCAGAAATTCCTGTTAAGCCTGATGGATGGCAAGGAAACGCCTCCAGGCATAGGAAATAGCACAACTTTAGCACAGGAGGATCTGAGTACACTTGAAACCAAGTTGCCACCAGATGCCTCAGGGTCGCAGGGGAGGTCTGCTGGGTTGCCCTCCATTGATAACTGGGGAGGAAACCGCTTCACTCGACTCTACATCTTCGAAGCAGATCCGCCTACCGCCACTACGCAGCGTCTGACTGGCCTCGCCACAGGAAGCATGCCAAGCTTTTTCAGCGTGAGCCTTAACGGAATTCCGACACGTCCGTTGCTTAAGGGACGGGATGCGTCGTTTGAAGCGTGCCTTAGGAGGTTGGGCATTGGTATTGTTGTAGATGACCAGTACACCATGCGGCCCCCACCACTGTCCGCAGTTTGGGGTGTACGCAGTTGGCTATGATCAACCAGTTTCGTGGCATGCAACTGCGTTGACTGGACTTCCTCAGGTTCGGGAGACGTTCTCTGCGTCGGCAGTAGACGTAGATAGCTTGCTGCTGCAGCTGAAGGCAGCAAACAAGACCTCTGTCGCTATCGGTATGTTTGCAAAGTTGTGGCTGTCCTTGTCGTCCATGCAGATACAGGCAATTTGAAAATATCGCTGTGTTCTGTTGTGTGCCGGATCCACCGAGCAGGCGATGATACGTGGGATCATTCCTTCGGTCACCTCTTAACCCGGCTACACGTATTCCCGTCGTTGAATATCCAGGATTTGCACACAGTAGATGATGGGGTCGCCGCTGAACTTCCACGGGAATTTGCGTAAGGCTTAAATTATGGGTAGCGATGCGGTTATGCATGCTCTTCTTGCTTTCTGATAGTTTGCCCTTCCCTAGACGACTTCAGAATTGCGCTGTCTTTCTCTGTCAAAATATGCCGTAAGTGCTTCGAAGTGATGTTGTACCCATCTTTTTCCCATCCCAGTGCATGCTCCATGCAGAATATCCGTTCGGCCGCATTTATAGGAGGCCACTTAGATTCTATGGAAAATTGCTGGCCTGGACTTTGGATTGAATTTCCAAGAAAGAATACCATACAAGGGTGCATAGTGCTACTTTCCACCTAAGTATGCAATGTCTGTATATTTTGCAGAAAGGGCGACTGGACCTTTCTTGTCGGCCACGTTCTTGGCGTCGATCATGTGGGCCATGCAGCAGTCCTTGATTCCAATTTTATGCATAAAAAGCTGAAAGAAATGAATGGCATGCTAAAGAACTTACTCAAATTGATGCTTAAGCACAACTCAAATGCAGTGTCTACCAGGCCCACTCAGACGCTTTTTCTTGTATTTGGGGACCACGGAATGACTGAAGCAGGCTCTCACGGTGGTGGTAGCAGCGAGGAAGTAGGTACAAGGAATACGGCCGTAATCTATGGATATGTTCGGTTTCTTCTGAGGACGTTTCCGCCTTCCTTGGCTCCCAAACGTAGTTGCTGCATGCCGTGTGTATTGGTTCCCAAACATACGTTCTGCAAAGCATACGGCCATCACATACTTGCCACCACATGCTTGAGTAGAGTGTAGAAGTATGCATCCGCCCATAGCATTCCCTCCCGGAGCTGATCTTAAAATGAGAAGGATTGGTAGCAAGACACCGCATCGTGTTAATCCGTGTGCTCGGACCGTTTGACTGTGGTTGTTTCGCTTCGCAGGTCGAGGCTGGTCTCTTGTCGTTCTCGACGCTACCGGCGATGCTACGTCCCCGTACTGCGCAGATGCTTTCTCCGGGTACACGTCTTTTCAGAGGCCGTCTGCCGACATACTTGCAGAGTCACGGCGCCTTTCGGGACAGCAGTGGGCGTCGGAGGGTTGGGCCGGGATCGGCACTTGCTGCCGGCTCCCCCACAGCAGCACTGGGCTACGGATCGCGTCGTGTACGGCAGGTGGGCCTGGCGCCGACGTTGTCTCTACTTCTTGGACTTCCTATTCCATTCAATTCTATGGGAAGAATCATAGAAGATCTCGTCCCGAGGATTGCAAGTTTTGTGCAGGAGTGCGCTCCAGAGGCTCCAGGGGCATCTCTGGACACCTTCAAGTGCGATGCGAAGGATGACCAGCGGTGCACCTTGACGGAAAGTGAAGACACTGCAGTTGCAAGGACAGTGCGCTGTAGTGATCTGGCGTACCTGACACAGTTACATCACATCGCATCGTGGCAGCAACACCGAGCTATCATGACCCACGCAGCGCTAACAGGAAATAGGGCGGTGCTTTCAGATCCTCAATTTGCAGCAGCGAAGGTTAAATGGCTCAGATTGTACTCTGAACTCGACAAGGAGATAAAGTCCTTGCCGCCAGCAGCGCATGTACCCCTGACTTCAGGTTCCTCGTCGTCTACCTTCAGCCGCAGGGAGTTTGACACTACTATCTCGTTGCCCACTGCTGATTTTGAGGCTGCGGATGCCGAGCTGCTTTCACAGATTTCGCGGTCCTCTCAGTCCCCTGCCGATGGCCTTGAAAGTGACGATGGAGATTCACGCCTAGGGACTACCAAAGGAGTGGCTGCAGGTGCTGCGTCTGTCTTACCGTCTCTAGTCCCTTACCTGAGGGCGTCTGCTGAATTTTCGCAGGAGGCATGGCAGGCTAGTGTCCGCCAGCTGTGCACTTTTAATATCATGTTGATGCTTTGCGGGATCTTCATGGCCCTTAGTAGTCTTATCATTTTGGGGCTGGCTGTCTGGGCCTTACGTAACCCTTTTAGTGGCTGCACAAGCCCGACCCCTGCAGCGCGGATTGCGTGTAACCTTCCAGAGTCAGCCACTATTGCCCGGTGGCTATTCATAAGTGCGTCAATTTCAGGAGGGACCTGGGCAACAGGATGGGCTCTGCTGAAAATATTTAGCTCCGTAATGGGAGATTGGGCGTCTGTATTGGACGTATTCTTGTGGCGCCAGCTCCCCGCTCTTTGCCTAACTGGCGCCTTGTGCTCGGTGGTTGTACCTTTCGCCCGGAGCACTCTGTCTCTCCACCCAAGCTCTGCACAACGGGACCTTCCTTGTGGCTCACGTCAGGGAGAAGATAAGTCTCTTGCTTCTGCATGGGGGATTCGCGACCTAGTGCAGCAGCATATTTGTCATTCCCGCCTGTGGCTGGCCCTCTTCGGCGGTGGGAGGTTGCCGTGCTATGCTGCATTGCTCGCAGTGTGCCTTGTACCCTTTAATAACTGCTACGTTGAAAGGGAATGCTCCGTTGTCAAGTTTCTCATCAGCACCTTTTGCATTTTGGCGGGCCTCACTGTCTTTGCTACGCCATCAGCCGAAAGAGAGAAGAAGCAAATAATTGCTGCGTGAGCGTTCACTCCACAGCCAACTTTCTACACAGGCCCTTTGAAGGCGTCGATACAGTGAACAGTGGAGCAGTTCTACAGCAAAACTGCATAGAATCGATTCATATGTTTCGATTCTATGAGGCCAGGCATCGGTGCCCTCCCAACATTCATTGGGTGGGGAATTCAGTGCTAAAGCCTAAGTGCTCGGTATCCTCGAGAATTGTCCCGTTTACTCCTCTTTAATCCTTCATTTCAGTGCGTTTCGCTTGTGTGCTTGGCTTTAATATCAGGTGTGGAGGACTTGCTGCCTGCGTTCGCATTGGGAGCGCTTTTGATCCGTTTGCGCGTTCTGCGGAGAAGGGGGGGGCAAGCGGCTGGCCCTTGCAGATTGACTCCGCCAGCGCCAGTGCCTTCCTCATGCTCTGCATTTATTGCGTTGTCGGAATGGGGGAGTTACCGCTTATCGCACGGCTGTTTGGGAGTGGAAAGGGTGGCAGTTCCGGCGGATCTGCAAATAATTCCAGGTTTCGGATTGCAAGCTTCCACCCGCTGAGAGGCCTGAAGGGGGCCAGGCCGTGCACACTCGAACGGGACATCTTTCTTGTCCAGGGGGCCATTGCGGTGCTATGGTTTGCCTTTCCTCACGACTCGAAGTCGCCACAGCCGGCGTCGCAAGCTTCACAGCACAATCGAGAAGGACATAGCGCTCCTATCTACGATGTGTTTGCGTTTTTATGGTCGGCCATTGTCTTTCCGTTTAAAGTCCTCGACGCTTCGGGTGCTACTTTCATTGGATGGCTCACGCCACGGGAACCATGGCTATTCACCGCGCCACGTTGTTTGCTGGGGGTTCTCCCCTCCCAGCTTCTGGATGATGGGCAAGTCAAGTTGGTGCCTCTTCTGAATGCTCTCTTGCCTTGGGTAATCTACTTGTTCACTGCAGGGCTCTGGATGCGCCTGGTGCTGATTCTCTGTCGCATGAAAATGCGCGAAAACGACATTAGTAGGCAACAGCTGCGCATTGCGAAAGAGGAATTAATAGCATTGGGAGAGGGGTTCAAGGCCAGCTTACATGCAGATGGTCCATCCCAACAGAATGTGCAAAGGAAGGAAAGAGGTGTTACTCTGTGGAGCATAGAACTATGGGAATACTTTGCACACTACTTCTTCCTTACAGCGGTATGTCCACTTTGCATGTTCGCTGTTCTCCTTGGGAGGGTACAGTTGTGGCCCCTTCTGCTTTCGTGTATAAAGTGGCGGCTGCTGCTTTTCCTGGGACGAGTGCTGGTCGTGGAGCGCCGCCAGATGTGCAACTGCAGTTTTTGCCGCGCGAGACGGACATCTCCAGCAGATCGTGATGCATATGACATTGGCTACCCTAAGGCAATATGGGACGCCGGCGGATACTTCAGCAAACAGGAGCACCGAATGCACTTCTTCCTGTCCGACAGCAGCTTCTGCATGATGGCTTCGCTACTGGCGCTGGACACATTTTTCGTGACAGGACACCGAACGAAGTTAAGCGCGCTTCCGGTTGAAGCTGGCTTTGTGGGATTGTTGGAGTTTCATCCCTTGTGGTCATTTGTAACGTCGTTCTTGCACACGTATGTGGTCTACATGATATGTTGTCCACTTGTTTTTATGCTCCTCTTCTTGCGTACGGCGCATTTGGCGACAGACCAGACCGCCCCGATCGCGCAAGCCCTACAAGGTTCCACAACTCCTGCAGTGGTGCAGAGCACTGCACTAATGATTGGAAAATTCGCCTCTGGGTAACTAAAATCTCTAACTGGGGAGATGCGTCAGCTTAGAAGCCATTTAAGCCGCCCACTTATGCCGTACATGGCCGGACGAGAAGAAGCGTATGCGGCTTTCACTACCACTGCAGAATAAAGCAGATCCGCGTGACCGAATCCTGATGTGACTGCGGTTTTTGTGGCCGCAGGATTCTTATGGGTGTCACCTTTAAACACGTCTGCTCTCTACTGTCTCTGATACTTCTCCGACAAAGTCTTTTTGTAAGTTTGCCTCTACACAGTATCTCCAAGCAGTTCACTGTCGTTTGGACAACTTTTCAGCAGTTGCACTTAAACGAACAGCTTTTCGTGTGTAGTCATTTTCTGGGCCTTTGCAGATATGGGATCTGTTCGCCGTCAAGTTCTTGTACGATACAACAGCGGCATGCCTTATGTACGTACTCATCCTTCTGACCCTTTTCATTGTCGGCATCGGCGCGCAACGGGCTATAAAAGTGATGCTGGTCACGTGATATGACAGTTCTGTATCTCCTCGGCTTTGCCTGTAGCTGCCGGGAGAGGCCGGGCTCACCAATAAACTGCCACTCGTGGCAGCATTCGCCCCCATGGCACCAGAAAAAGAGTCGTAGACCATTGTCATGCGAGAACGTCTTATCACGGGCTGTACGCGAGTTTCTTGCTTCTCTCCACAGCCAAAAAAGCCGATGAAGCATCCCCCAACTGCACACACTGCTTAATGCGAGTGTAGGGCATAATGCGCCTTCGCGGTGATGGGGTGGACGCTCAGTTTATGTGCGTACAGCAACAATTACGACTGAAAGCTCGTATTTGGAAGCCTGCAACGAACATAGCATATCCATTGTGTTTGTGCCGTCCTGTGCATCCTGAGCCTCTCCGTGCACTGACTGAACTGTGAGCTTCAACAAGCCTGCTTACTTTCTTCCGACGATGCGTGCTCCCACTTTGTCACCAGCATTTTCCATCATGATCCTCCTCAGATCCTGCTGTGCTCCCCTCATACGGAATACTGCCCCTCGCTCGTCTACTGGCTGTGTTGCATCATAAGGCCCCGAAGGGAAAGCATTTGGGACACCCACACTGCTTCCTGGTGGTCGGCCCTTCGCTACGAAAGGTGGCACGCCGAGCGATAGTGGGGTGTGTGAGTACCCAGGATGTGGCAAGTAGCCCTGCACTGGTGGCCTGGGGTCAATCATTGGGACGAACATGTTACGTCCGCGAGGTGGATTTCGTACGGACGGCAACTGACGATAGTAGTGTGGCTGATGTGCCAAAGGAACGTTGAGATCCAGCCGCGCATTATCCGTTTTGGTGTACGCCCCTGTAACTGGAAATTCAGGTGCAACTGATTCTTTTGTGAACGGATCTGAGGGAACTCGGATTTGCTCTGCTTTCTTCAACGCTTCGTCGTAAGAGAGCTGTTCTGCAACGGAACAGCTCACACAACGTGCCTATGCAGTTAAGAAGATACGCGGCACTTTGAACAGGGGTTCTCTGTAAGCGCAGTGGCCAGGCTTATTCAATGGACTGCGGATAGGGCGATTCAACTCAGTTCGCCAACTCACTTGCATTCATGGCAAGGTTGAAGAAGGAACAGAACAATGCTCGGAGACGCAGGCACCTGAAACAAAGCGAGGCTCATCACCGTCTCATATGGAGTCACGTTTCCCGTAAACGCTAGCACGAATTCGATCCGCTATTCTGCGGAAGTAACTCACTTTATGAACGCTACAAGCCTAAAAATCCCGATTCTCGCCGCCATTTCCTTGTAAGCCGATACTCGCAATTCATTGAATCTCTTCTGGAGCTTGTCTATTGTCGTATTCGACTCAGCTTCTGTGGTCACCTTCTGGAGCCTGAAACGACGCGCAAGGAGTTCTCGCACCCATCAGGTGTGACGAACTTATCAGCCTGCAAGTGCCGAAGGCTTGATTCTGCCGATGGAACGTACCTTAAAAATGCCCACAACCGCCTTTTATCAACTAAGTGTTGAATACACACTACAAGAAATCGAGGAGCGGGTTCATGGCCTGGACATCCACTGTTGTTATTTGTTGCACTACTTGGACCGCTCGAAGCATCTCCAATGAGGGCCTGCTCCATTAGAGCAACCTGCAGTCCGCAAAAGGGCAAATTTCGAGAAGGCACCGTGGACCGTTGCTTTGGATGAAAATTACTGGTCAAGGCGTATTTGCAGCTGTATGCACGAATCCGAAAGATAATGCAACCTAGGGGAGCCTCACCTTGCTTTGCCTCTGGTTTATTCCCTCTTGTTGCAGCTCAGCAACCTGCACAGAACATCCAAAGTAAGGCGCATAAGCTTTCACCACACCACTGCCTGTAGACAACGGAGCCATGTTTTGAACCAGAAGTAAGCGGATGCCTCACTTTTGCCATAAGTCTTTCGTTTTCCGCCATAAGGAACATCTGTTCCTTACGGAACTGCATAAGCCTTGACTCAATTGCGTCTTGCCGCCTTTCTTTGGACCCGCGTGCGCCGCCTATGAGGTCAACAAGCTGTTGGAAAGCCCACGCCTTGTTCCACAGGCTGGCGTCTGTTGGCATACACGCTCGTGAAATCATCTCCACCGCTCTTCCTTTGAGCAGCGCCCGGAATGCAAGCCTCTTCGCTTCTTTTACTGGCATTAGCTTTGCTGCCTGAGCGCGCAGATTTTCTTCCCTCTTCATCAGTGTGTTTATAAATGCAGCCTGTGTTTTTGCTTTCTCTTCCAGTGCTTGCGTTGCCGTTCTTGATATGTCATTCAGTTCCTTCATCTGAGCTAACGAAGTTGTGAGAGTCTGCATGCTTGCAGTAAGAGCCTGCACTCTGCCTTGTTGTTCCATTAATTCTGACTCCTTGTTCTTCAGTTCTTTCTGATGCGTCTTCACCTCGTTCTCTTGTGCCTGTAAGTCGTGCTTGCGTTTATCTTCAAATGACCTCATAAGATCGACTCGCTCGCGCTCGAAGTCCTGCGATTTCGTCTTGAGCTGGTTCTCCAATGCTTCAATTTTCTCTTTCAACTCGCGTACTGACGCGTCACACCGCATCTTCATACTACTTTGGCGTGCTAGAGCTTGCTTTTGAACTTCTTCGAGCTTGCTCTTCTCTTCTTTCCGAAGCCTCTCCATCGCCTCTTCGCGCTCACTCCTGACCTTTTGCGCTTCTTCAGCAACCTTAACTTTGTATTCTAGTCGCAGACGTTCAAGCTCTTCGGTGTGGAGCCTTTTAGCTTCCGCTGCTTGAGCCTCCAGCTCGCTTATTCGGCGGTTCGACTTGGCAAGGCGACCCTCAAGGTCTTGTACGACACCCGGATCAACTGATGATTTAATTCTTGGAGACAAACGAGCATCCGTACCTGCGGAGACGAGCTTCTTTGGAGCCTTTTCCTGGGGCTTCGAGACGCCTAGCCTCTCCGAACCCTCGTCAGACCACGGTGTCGCATCTGCCTCCGACCTCCCCGTCGGGAGTTTCGGCTGTTGCTTGGACAAAACTAAAGATTTGCGCGTCACTGGAGGGCCAGCAGCGGACGTTCGTTTCTCCGCCTTGGCAGCTTGAGCTCGTCCTTGGGGTCCCCCGTCTCTGCTGTTATTCCTTGAAGGGGCCTCCCTTCGAGGAAGCGTCGTCCACGCATCTTCGGAGTTTTTCTTCTGCAAAACCTTCGTTGAGGCGTCTTGCTCTCCCCCTCCATTCCGCCGAGGAGTAACTAGATTGCCACCATCATCCGAACTCTGCGGTCTTGGAGAGGATGGAAGCAACTTTCCGGACCGGGGAGAATCCGCCTGGTCAATTTTTCTACGTGATCCGATGCTCTGCCTGCTCCTGACGGGTAGGCCTGATGGCTTGCGAGCAAACGCCGCCTCACGAGGTGTTGAGGCCACCCGCTTCGAGGCCTGCCGACTAAGTGGCTGGTAGAGTCCCTTCGGTAGCTCCGCTGAAGCACTTTTCACATCTCGTGCCTCCGAACTCCTGCCACTTGGAGCCCTCGTGATGACTGCGCTTTTGATTCGCTGCACTGCCTGTGAAGGGGAGTCAAAAGCTAAGAGTGGATCCTCTACTGGAAGTCCGCGATCTCCCGGGCTGTCCTTAGGACGCCTATGTGGAGATCCCGGGACAAACAGGGAGCCCAATGCATCCACTGTGGGAGCAGGTGGCGGCCTTTTTGTAGTCCCATTCGGATATTTGGGCGGAACATCCTGACGAGGCAGCGCTCCTTCATTCGTGTCCTTCGGGGCGAGTGGCAGCTTGCCTCGCTTTTCTGGTGATTGCTGCCCTCGAGTTGCCGACTTTCCTTTGGTGTCAGAGGGGCTGGACGGTAAGTCACTGCTGGAGGAGCTGTCTGAGGAGAGCAGCAACTGCGAAGTCTTTTTTGCATATGCCGGTGCCATTGCCTCTTCTGCCCACTCAACAGTCCCATGCACTGCGTTTACCTGCCGTCTCGTGCAGTCTTGATACAGTGAGTCAAAAACTGCTTATAGTCATCAATTGATAAGATGGTAGAGCTGGCATGTTATGTGCCCAGCGTGCAGGCGCGCAACTGCATGGATCCCTTCAAGCGCGTTCCCTTGTCCCACGGCATATATAGTAGCCACGCAAGACTGGCGGGACCATCAGACCGAGTGTCTGTGTTATCATCTCCACAACTAGTTCCGTGGGTTTTATATCAAATAGAGACTGCGTAGAAACAATGGGCGGGGGCGATGAGACCGTCAGTAATCGCATTGGGCTGGGCGCTCATGCACACGAGCAGCTCTCCAGGGCAGATTGAGTCATTTCGTCTTCTATAGGGTTGTGTTCATCCATGAAGAAGTCTATTCACTTGTTCTCCGCTTGGCCGGGGGGACACATAAACTGTTTTTCTGCAACGGGGGGACCCAAGGGTGAAGTTAAAAAAAAGGCGGTGGGTCGACTTCCTCTCAGTGAATCTGGGTAAACTTGTCCAAGAAGTGCAAATATGCAAGCTTAATGAAGATGGAGGCGTGGCTTTAACGCAAGAGAAGGCTGACCGTGCGCACCGGATGGTCGCGTCAGCTGAGGCCCGAAGGCTGGAAGATGCGAAGGGCGTCCTCCTGTCTTCAATTGCCAATTGATCATTCAGTTTATCCGGTGTCAATAGATGTCGATAATTGACATCATTCACATCTGGTATATTTGGATAGAATCATAGGGGCCTGCATACACAGGCAATGGCCAAAATTCGCTTTAGGGCGGTGCAACGAAGCCCTGGTCTGGCCTCGTTGTGCCGCTGCTTGCAGTGCGAGACACAGCGTAGGAGAACCAGCCTGCAGATGTTGAGTTCTCAGTTTATATTACGGACATTAATGATTGTTCGAAGTTTAAAATACAAAAGTAAAACCCAACACACTCAAAATATGTCTGCTGGCGCCCTGATCCTCCACCGGCATCTCGCTCCCGACAAGAGGCAGCACACATGGGAAAGTAGCCAATCTTCCGACAGCGTAGGCGATGCTACACCTATTTACTTCACAGCTGTTTTGTATTTTTGCACTTGTCTTTCTGCAGATAAGCAACGTGGCCCCCTCGAGGCTGCACCTGGCAAAGTCGAGACGGCAAAGTCGGCCTGGTGTATGTCGGCGGTCGAGTAGTCCTCGTGCCGGCGCATGCGACTGCCTTCATTTCTTCCTCTAAGCTATCTGCGTGGTGGTATCTTTGGGGGCGTACTTTGCTATCTGGAGACGGTCTAGTACGATCGTCCAAAGCAGCAGACCGCAACCCTCGCTGTGGGATTTCCCGATGCAAGGTGCCGGTGGACGGCGAGCGTGGCCTGGTAGTGGGTCACCTGGCGCTCCACGTGGCCGCCCAGCAGGTGGCCCTTCTAGTTGGGCGCCGACTGCTCCGCCTGCCTTCGTGCTTCTTCCTCCCGTCCCCCAGGCAAGTGGCTCTCGCTTGGGACGTCAGCAGCTGTCGTCGCCCGTAGGAAGTGCTTTGCCCAACCCGACCACTCCGCCCACAATCCCCAATATTGCACCAAGATATAGGCAGAGTCGTGGAGATATGTCACTCTTTGCTCCTGTGGACAGAAGGGTCATTGCGCAAGCGGCGGGAAGTTCCCTGCGTCGACAAGACTCTGGCGGGTTTCGAGTGGGCACTGAAGGGGCCCCCACAAGACACAACAGCCAAACCACGTTGAGGAGCCCCGCTGCTCGAGTTGAGCAGCGCGGAGTGGCGGCGCTCCATGGAAGCTCGTCCGCTTCTGCAACCCGCATGGCCCGCCATACCGCTGGGCCTTCCAGCGAAAGATTGCCGTCGAATACGGTGGGAAGATCCCAACCAGGAAGCGGCAGTCACTCAAGGACGAGGCATACAGCAGAAAATTTGTTCGACGAGGTGTTCGATGCGTTCGGCCCTATGAGCTTTATGGATGATCAAGTAGCCGGCAGTGGTTTGGCCAGGCTGCCCACTCTCGAGGAGATGGAGGAACGGATGAGGAGAAGCTCTGAGAATTCATTTTCTGGAGGGTCTGCACTGCCTTACACCAGTGTTAGAGGTCCTCCATCAACTCGGGGGTTTCCATTCGTTTCTGCGTTGCAGCGGCCAGGATCGGGTGCGACAAATCACCGGAGCCACAGCCATGAGCCACGGTCTCGTGTGTCTGTTATCGATGAGAGGTATCTGTGGAGCGGTGGTGGTGCAAGGCCCAGGCGCTCACGTGAGGGGTCCAGCGATTTCTTGAGGACCCCGGGAAGGAGCGAAGGAACATCCTTGTTTGATAGCGTGTTTGGAGAAAGTCTTGGGGCTCGCATTCACCGTGGCGTGGCTGCCAACATGGTCCGGTCTTTTCTTTCTTCCTTGGCGGGCCCTCTCGAGTTGCCGTGGCGAGGGCCATGGGAGGTTCGGGTGGGGCTTTCTCTCCCTACTGGCCTTCGAGCTGAGCATCAGAGGCACTTCCGACGCGTCATTGGGGGTCGCCGTCCCCCTTTTGTTCTTTTTGCGGCTGCATCCGCCGATCCGGCAAATTTTGACTTGTTTGAGCACAACCTTGGGTGGTTCTTAGACGAAATCGAGTGCAGTTTCGCCCTTGACGATTTGGACGACCTCGAAGCCCCTCTCATGCTCGTTGTTTCTGGAGGGGATGCTGGAGATGGGGACGACTTCGTACCTCAGATATGGGCAGACGCCAATGGAACTCGCGTTACGCTTCAACAGCTTTCAGAGGCACGATGCCTTCGCGACAACCTGGGCCAGCACACATTCAAATGGACTTTTGGAAAAGCCGAGCAGGGGCATGGACACTCCACTACAGCTCATGGAGTGAATGCACCAGCAGGAACAGGTGGGGGAAGGTCCCAGCAGACACAGAGGGGTCGGACACTTGATGCTTCAACGGATGCTGCAACCGAAGATTCAGATGCAGGCGCACAAACCGAGACGCACAACGGCTATGATTGCTGTATCTGCCTGAGTGCCTTCGAACCTGGCGATGTTCTCTTAACTTTGAGGTGCCTTCATATATTCCACGAACGTTGCATTGACAGGTGGATCATGACGAGTCACAGCGTGAAGTGCCCGTTGTGTTCGACGAAAATCGCCGAGTCACCCAGTAATGATCAGGTTGACGCATAGTACACACGACAACTTTCCTTGCATGCATCATCTAAGTTTGGTTGCAGTGCATTATCGCTGTAGCTGGGTGAAGGGTGCATCGGCGAGTATTTTCAGCCAATTTGCGGTTGGCTGTGACTGTGGATGCGGTTGCTGGTGAGGCGATATTTCCCTCGGGCTTTTTTTGTGCGGCACGAACAGTCGGCAAGGCAGGGTCGTGTGCCGCAGGTTTTCCGCGGAGATTCGTTGTTATGTTAAGGGAGCAGTGCTCCTTTCCTGCTACAGATCACTTCATCGCTGACCCGAGAGGCAATGTTCTCATGAGGGCAGTGGTTGCGTGCGGGCACTTGCATGCGAGTTGCCTCCTCGCCGATGTCGATTAAGAGCAGTGACAGCTTTGCAATTACGCATTAACGCGTAGCGGATGCAGCCCGCGCTGGTACTTCGAACCAGTTTGAGCTGCCTTCTACCTCCTTCTGACTTGAAGTGCAGGAACAGCTTCCATTTCTTGAGTAATGGACTTATTGAGCGCTCAACGCTGAGCTTCACGGCACATAGCGCAGCTAAATACCCCAACAGCTAGCATGACATCGCCCGCCAGCCCATTGTCCCCTACGACGCTCTTCTGGACTGTAGGTGTCGATTAGCGGCACATGGAAGGAAGCCCTTGACCAGTTAAACAAATTGTACCGCAAGGTACTGGTGTGAATACCCCAGGAAAGACACTGGGAAGCAGTTCTAAACAGCTCTATTTCTGTCTACTCCAGTAGAAGGTACTGATTTGCTCTAGTTACCTTAACAGACTGTAAATGACGACAGAGCTGCACGGACTTTAGAAAATGCTGCTTTCCCGTCGTTTTTATAGGAGCTAGTACCGGGAACGAGCCCTTCTTACTCCTGGTTTGTGAGGGTAGCAGTCTGCTCTTAAATAGCATAGCCACTGATGCTGGCGACTTGCCTACTGTGACCTGTGGAGCCCAGCCGACCAGTTCTGCTTAATTATTTTGCTTCTAAATAACCAGAAAAGTTGCACACCTATTCACGCATTGACCACCTCAGGAGTGCAGATACCAGAACGCGAAAACTGTCGCGTNCGTCTGGCGTTTTTCGACAACAGAGTGGATCCTCATCGCTGCAGATCCCCATAAATCATTGCACTGTTGGCTCCGCACTACTCTTATGCATGAATGACTAGCACCAATCCGCATTCCCCCGTCGGACCGTATCTCTTTGCACTCACCGGATATACTTGGCGGCGATGCAGACACGGCTTTTCTTTCCCCTTGCTGCGCTAAAACAAGAACCCAAATGTCAGGGTTACTGACGGGGTGGGCTTGCTCACAGAAACAGAGCCGGATACAAGAATGCCATGACGAATACCCAGAGTGATAAAAAGACGATGAAAACAACACGTACCTGCACATCCGTAAGAGAATGACAATGCACAACAACCAGCATAAAACGATACATATTCGTATAAAGCTTCTGTGATATCAGGCACTGGCGATCGTTCTATCACCATGGAGCAACCAACGGGGTAACAGTAACACAGTTCGGATCAACTACGCCAGGGCGTCATACTCACCCAATACCAAATGGGTCGGTAATCTACGCGTAGTCCAGCAGATCCTAGGACGTCTTCCCATTTGCGGCCCTCTTGTGGTGTTGTGAGACGAGGGTCACGATTAGGATGCTCTCGCCCCAAACCTACCTGAGGAAAAAATGGAACACGAATGCGACGCATGTTCGTCCGTAGCTCGTTCCAAAGAGAAGATTGTGTTCTCCATGTTATTTTTTCGCGGTCAAAATCTCAGTAGAGAAGGTAAAAGAATAAGTAAGCGACACGTGAGTCACTCGTAAATACGGTCGAGCACCCGATAGTCACTCACCGGTCTGCTTGTCGCCTCTGACTGAGCCATAAACTGAAGAGTAACCTGCACATAGCCGAAGGTCTGCACGTCTAGGCTCTCATGGGCCCTGTTTTGCAGCCTCAACTCCGCGTCCACCTCGATAGAAGCCATTGTCTGTGAAACTCTTTCTAAGTATTTCCTCACTTCCAGGTTCACCTGCGAAGCACCCAAGAACCACCACGTCTCAAATCGTGTTGTTATATCGCAGCAACCCCGGCAGGAAGCAAAGCAGTTGTTTGTATAAAACGACGGAGCTCTGTTCCTTCCGATGAATCGTCACAACTGGACTATCCATGTTATACCTCTCCAATAAACGGTGATTCGCCGATGTTGCGGAAATCGTAAGCAGATATCTGAAGAATGCACGAATTAACCGGAGCTGCTACACGCGAGTATACAACGCGCCAGTTAAAAACAGCAGCGCCAGTTTTTGAATAGTAATGGACGTCTGTGCTCTGCAGAACAGGTTGAGATCCATTATACTTCGTGCAGTCCATTGTACACCGAAGCACAGCATCTACAGTTTCCTTGTTCGGACCCAAGTGCTTGAAGTACAGGCCACGGCAACCCCATAGAACAACCCTGTAGCAGCAACACCCAGAATGAGTGCATCGTGTCTACAACCGATGATGCCTAGTAGATAAGCTCAATAATCATGCACCTAAAACTAGGGTGTAATTTTCAAGGCATGCGGCGGCCACGCCAGAGCGGCAGAACGAATCGACCTAATCACCTTATCTCAATGTCGGTTGATGATGGCTTTTGCAGATTGAATCGAGGGACTTTTCCGGCCTTCTGAGAATCCATCATCTCCAACCACATCTCAATACTTCCAGTAACGCTCCCATTTGGCTTTCTTGACAGTGGTCTGTATTCCATAGGGACTTCATTTTTCTTCATGAAAGCTTGCCATTCTTTTGAAAACCAACTGCAGTAGCGCAGAAAGCGCAACAGCATCCACCGCACATATCACTTAACCGCACATCTCCCTTAACGGAAACTCGTCGACGAATTCCTATTTAGCTCCCATTCAAAGCAGAAGACCCTGTTGCAAATAGAAGGTCTACGCGCTCAATGGAAAAAAGGTGAAGCTTCTGAAGCCCTTATACTGCCGACATCATGATTCTAAAAGACTTCTGAGCTGGTGTTCCGGACGGGCGCCAAATGGGAATTTCAGTCATTCGCCAAATAATCTTACCGCTCTTCCAGGTCGATCACAGTGCTTCCTAAGAACACGTCATCTACCTGCTGAAGCAGTTTTTCATGCGCACTCCACACGCTGATCTCCAAGCGAGACTCGTCGGGGAATGCGACATCCCTCTCCCACATTGTAAAGAAATCCGGATTTAGTGTTCCAGGTTTGTTTTCTGCCCGAAAAGGCATCTGTTAAATCCATAAAGTGCACACAATTGCTTCACATTCAACATGGCTGGACAACAGTCAAGGACTCGATAATTATAACAACTCTCGAGTTCCAGCTACCTGCGCTGCTTGCCATCGGAGCTGGGGAGATGTCCATCAATATCATCGAGAGAAACCACGCATCACAAGGGAATATCACTCAGGCCTGGTTGGACAGTCTCACCTTTGTCTTCCCAACTGAAAATACAAGGTAGGGGTTTGCAGTCGTCATCCCCTTGGCCAGGTGGACGTTGATGGCTCGGATAACATACACCCGAATCTTGACCATCTTAGGATACGCTTCTTCCCCTCTAAAATGCCTTCGAAGGCGCGACTCGTTCAGTGCCCACGGAACGACTGTTTGATCGACGTGCTGCGACGGCTCATCTGAGAGCACACGCTCCACAACAAAACGACGTTGTACTATATCCTTGGTAGCAAAGTAATCTGAGCAGTCCTACCAAACCAAAAATAGTGGGTGTTCCGTGTGTAGCCAATCTATCAGTTGGGCGGGGGAGGATGACAGACCCACCGTTGTGAGTGAGGTTGACAAAAAACTTAACCGACCCAGTTAGCTGAGTCACACCCAAGGCTTTCTTCTTGAGAGGATCGGGAGGAAAGTCCACATCCACTAAAAAGTTTTCTACTGTCGATTGAACGGAGGGCCGCTGAAACTGCTCCTTTGTCTTCTTCTCCGCAGCTCGTTTGCCCTCGGCGCACAAGACAAACCTGTGGCGAAATCGATGTAAAAATGTTCAACAAGGTCCATTCTATCTCACAAGTCATTTTTTTCTAAATACCTCTTACCACTTCTTGATTCATCTCCAAATTGTCTCTTAACGAGCTACTTTCATATATTTAGGGAAACCAAACGGCATTGTCATAGAAAAGAAGTAATATTAGTGTTTTATCCCGTGTCACTGGGCTCACTTTGCGGGAATGAATACGTTCAAGGTAAACATGCTGCTTGCCAAGAGAACTGGCCGATCGGAGGGCAATGCATATGACTGCACGAGTATCTTCGGCAACGAGTCCGGATTTAGCCAGAGGGAAACTATTCCCTAAAACCAGAGCCCAAAGCATAAGGAAGAGCTCCAGATGTAGGCGTGTCCAAATATTTATATCTATGTAAATACTGCAGCACGCCTAGGCCATCAAATACTCCCTAGAACTAAAGTGCAGTACACGCCAATGACCTCCAAAGCGTACGAGACAACTACAGGAAAGGGTGCCTTCATCTAACTATCCTGCATGAATCCTATGCTGCAGCTTCCCATCCTGAAATGTGCGACGATATCTGCCGTCCACCTACTGCGGCATGTTCTCATCATCTACCAGCAAAATTTTAGCATCAGAGCAAGACTCACCTCAGCAGGCTGGTCACACTTCAGAACTCCAACCTGTTGCAGGTACCGGGACTGGTTGGCCTCAGCAGCTTCCCTATCGGCAGAGCTGATTGCGTCCAGAACTACATTCACAGTGCTAAATCCCTTTTGACTTCTTCCCCTGGCGCCAAGCATTATGCCCCCTGTTTGTTCAAAGGCCGCATAAACAGTGCAAAATACAGTAGAGGAGCTCTCTGTAATTCAGGCATGGACCCTACCGTAGCGTATTAATTGTCACGACGCTGCGCACAGCACTAATGCACTTCTCAAAAAAGGCATTGACCCACACAACAATCGATTTACCCAGCTTTTTCAAGTTAACTGAGTCCTCGTAATCCCGCGACGGTCGTACATCTTCCAATGCTGTCTCAACGTCGGCTATCCACGGGATCAGAGGAATTAGGGAAAGGGAGAACTGCCCAATGAAATACTTGGGTTTGATTTTTCGGTCATATACCTGCGTTCCGAAACTTACACAAGTAGACGCACGTGTTAGCTGCTTGCGCAATGCAGATGTCCAACTATGAAATGGAGTGATAAACCCTTATTCCATTGTATGAAACCATCGCACTCATAGTTCTACGTGGGCTTCAAGGCCGGCCTGTCAAACCTTGCGGGCCCTGATAATACCCAAGTACGACAATGCACAAGCGTGCGTAGCAGATATTTTTTCATTAAAGAGGCTGGCAGAATGTCAACCGGGCGGACCTGAATTGTGAGGGTGGGGTCATAAATTGGGTCTTCGGGAATATCTACATCTAGCGAAGCCACCTTTAAAATGTCAAAGCTTTCGTACGCCCCGTTTGACCATCTTCTATTGGGGATCTGCCAGCAAAAAACGTAATCGCAAATGGGAGGTACACTGTAAACACGCATTCTGACACTAACAGCAAAAAATTTCCGAGCGCAACCAGGAGAGGTAGACTGAGAACTGATAGTCGTTAGTACGGCACTGAAAGTTCAATTAATGACCAGGGCTGTCCGATGAGCATGACGTACACTTGGGTCTCCATCCGCATTCCTTTCGTATTGAAGGGTCACTACCGTCCTATCCCGTCCTAAAGATCCAAATGACGGGACAGATACTTGCAAAACCGGGCTGCGAACGCGTCTGATGCCTTCGAAGTTCCCAAGTATGAGCTTGTCAAAGTCAATGGGCTGGCCTGAAGACGCCTCAGCAACACTTCGATGACACAAATTACTCGTACGGTGAAAATACCTTGCCAAGGAAGCTGTTCTATTCCAGTCATTGCAATCGCTTGCATACAGAGTATACGCAATGCGGCGGAGTGAGCAGAGGACCGCTCATACCTTTTGGCGCCATGATCAGATCTCGCAAATTCAAACAGGACAAGCTGAGCTTGCACATACAAACGAGAGGCCGCATCGGATACGCAGGTAGCGTCTCTGCGTCCTTCTTCCGAATCAGTTCAAAGCAAATCAGAATGTCTCCCCGATGCTTGTTCAGACGTTTCCCCCCCTTTAGCTTAATCCAGCGGGGCTCTGCGACAGAAGGAATTTCTCCTGGCTGCAACAGCGTGGACAAACGCAAACACGAGGGGAAACAGCAAACACATCGGAGTGGACAACCGGAGAGGAGCCGACTCCCCTACTTCTGGAGCATGTGGATAGGGCTAAATCCCAAATAAACCTCGAACGCGAGGGAGCAAACACCCAAGGTATGTAGACGGACCTTCAGCCTTCCTCTCAGCCTGTCATAATGACAGACAGCTCTGCCAAGAAGCTGACGGCCCCACGACCGATCATCGAATACGCTGGCGACGATGGGAACAACTGTGGGGAGGCGAGTGGCTGTGTCAGTCTGAAGACAGCCACCGACAACAGAGGTCAAGCAAGAAGGCTGGGCCATTAACTGTGTTAAGCCTCAGCACCAATCTACGCTGACTACGATGACGGTTTTGATGAATACGTTGGGGAGAGGGGACTGATGGCATGCGGCTATCCAGAGCCCCACCATAAGTCTCAGCTCGAGCTGCAAACATTCCATGAAGACCGGATTGGAAGTGGCGTCACATGGCTCTGTTTCCTTTGTGACTCCAGCGCATGTCACCTACGGAAAACGGAGACACATACTGGAACAGTTGTTCGTCGGTCCCAACCTAACTTCCTGCCCACTTTCCTATGAATGATGCACCGTTCGAACGCCTCCCTAGAAGAAGCATCTGCACTCAAAGCATTTCTCTGCAACACCTGTAGTGTTGGGATTAGGCTGTTAGCTGTGAAACACGCTGTAGAGCACTGTGATCTGCGTGCACTCGGCACGCCGGTAGACGCACCTGCACCAGAGGGTTTGGGAGAGCGCCACTGGGGGACGAAATTTTGCGTGCCGTGTAGACGTAGGTCCTTAAAATATACTCCGCTGCAACGATGTTCTTCCGCCTGCATGAACAGCACCAAGTGAAGCTATCTAGCACACGATTAAGCCGCCAGAAGCTATGACACAGAGCAACATTACTGGAGGTGTGTAGCTCTTGTCCACGATGCAGGTGACACTGAGCGGTTGTCTTTCGCAGTGAGGCCTCACTTTGTTCTTGCGGCCGCATCTGTCTTGGCCTTCTCCAGTGTCATGAGCACAGCGGAAGGAGCCAAACTGTCCGAAAGGTGGGGCATGGGGTGCAGAGGGACCCAAACGGGTGCCCGTGGGTTGTTTTGTACGTAACCAGGAATATTCGCCAGCCTGCACAGCAATATCTCGACCCCGCGCGTTATCATTAACCAGGCACGCTTTCCTTCATTTGCACTATCCCAAACAATGTTGACACGTAGCACAGTTCACCGGGTCGTTCCTAGGTGGTGATACTTGTGGGTTCAACCGCGTGCAGCTGTCGTCTCTAGATCCACCACACAAACTACTGATGAAACCTACGGCATTCTCTGGTACGCCACACGAGTAGCCTGCGGTATATTCTTGGATATCCCCTTGGCATAAACATTAATAATAACGTCCCACTGCTGCTTCTCGTCATCAGGGACCTAAAGACAAATGAAACGCACGCCGTTTAACCCACAAGTATCACCACCTAGGAACGACCCGGTGAACTGTGCTATGTGTCAACATTGTTGGAGATAGCCTAGAGCTAATATGATCGAAAGACGTCTACCAAACAACTCAAGGGCTCTTTCACTCTAGCAATGTCCTAGATAATACATCCTTACGGCCATGCGCAACTCTGGAATGCGCCCATCTACAGGGGTGAATACAAAATGGTCCTGGCCTTCGGGAGAAGCCCCTAGGAAGTAATTTGCCATTCCCTTTGCTCCTTCCAAGGCAGCAGTCACTGCTGAAGGAGCCTCCCCCAATTCACGTTCTCGCTGCTTCACCAACTCTCCTGAATACGAACGCAAAGCAGACGTGTGTCCAAGTGGGAGGCGCCGAAGGGCAGTCCACAGTACTGGTAATGGATAAAAATACAGTTTAGGTCCTACCGGATACCCATCGAGTTCTCTCCTTCAGAGGCCCACAAGACACTTCCACGTAGATTCTGTCCCCCGGTGCTCCCTGCACCTGAGAAGCGAAACACAGTAACACAGGTCATGCTGCCCATTAGCGAAGAGTTCACCGCACACCGTTTTCCATTTAACCATAGGTGCAGCGCGGCACGTGACGCACCTCGTACACGTCGGAAAAGAGAAGAATAGGGATTACGCGGGGGTCTTCGTAGGGTGCAGCTGCAACGGAATGAGCGGCAAGCAGCTCTGCGTCTTTGTCAAGTCGTTCCGCTCGAGCGCTAAGTAGCAGCCGCCCCATGTATGTGCACGGCGTCAGTTTGCCGCTCTGCGCAATGACTTCCGAGAAGTTGGGGATTTCCCCTACGTCGAATCCGTAGAAGTTGAACCATCTGCGTCAAAAGAGAAGCAGTAAACAGTGAGATGCAGTTGGAACTCTCTTCTAACGGAGCGGGTATGCACGCATTTGGAAGCTAGGAATTCACTGCGTGCAAAACGGATCGTCCTCGAGATCAAGTGCCACCTTGTCGCTTACCGTGGGAGAATATGACGAGATCGCAACTCGGCGAAAGAAATGCGGCCCTGAGGAGAACAGCAAATTGTGTAAAATTGGAAGGCGTGTGCATATGTATATGTGTAAAGCTTAGTGCACTTGCAGATATATGAAGAAGGGGCGAGACGGGGCGCCACGCAAGACGCACTACTGCTAGCAGTTCATCTGCACTCATGAAGTTCCAGTCCCAGACTTTGATCAAAATCGTGTCCTCCGGGACGGGAGTCATGACGGGAATGCGGAAACATTCGTTGAAGGTGTAGGAGCTCGTCGCACGCGCTTGCGCCTGCAGCCCATTTCCAGCAACACCACGCAAAATAAACGCAGGGATTTCTCTATGCTACCTAACTTCAACCAAGGATGAGACGAGACGGAGCCAAGCAAAGCGAGCGTCCCCGAGCTCACCGTGCGCACGCGACAGCCAGCGAACTCGCAAACGACGAAAGGGTCCCTCAAGCCTGAAAAAACATCACTCAAACCCTCGGCGCCTTAATAAGCTTCACTTGCCCACATATCAAGTAGTCCATCACGAATTCTTGTAAGTACTGTAACTTCACTGCAACACCGATTTTGTGCTCTCTCTGCACGCACAAGCGCGCCTACTTGCTTCCGATTCTCCCACAGCACCGAATGCATCAGGAAAGTTGAAATAACAGTGAATTCAGGTGGACGCATCACACTACCCACATGCAGATCCAATAGACCACTTATTCACCTTTTGCCGCCGGTGGTAGGTCCTCCAGACGGTGAATCGTCACGTAGACGTGAAAAGGCCGTGTGCCCTCGCCTCGGACCAAGTCCTCTGTTGCAGCGCAAACAAAACAAACCCCGCACGCTTCGTTTCATCCAACGAGCCAAACATGTGCACCACTTGCATTCATCGTGGAAACGGATTAGACAAGGAACACCCAGCAGCCGCACATAACGGCGAAACATAGACTGGGAATAAAGACGACAAATCCACGGGAAGATGCAAAGTCATGTTCGAATAAAAGTAGATAAGGGGATGCAAACCTAAACAAAAAATGTTGGCCATCAGTTAATGAGTGGGAACGCTGTAGTGAGGCCACGAGCCAGCTGAAGTGCTGCTGTGCTTACGGCGGTTATCAATGACGACATTTCGCAAGTCGTCTATAAACCCCTGGTTGTCATCGTCCGAGTCCTCCAACTCCTCGCCAGGGCTCGGAGGGGACTCGCCGGGGCCGCAGGCGAAGACAGTAACCCGCAGGGACCCCTGAAACAGCAAGGAGAGACAGCTATCCAAGCCTTCAGACAAATGGAAGCGACAAAACGAATACAGCAGAGCGAGCAGACGGAGGTGCAGTGAAACAGCAGTACGGCATAATAGAAATAACGGAGACGACCCTCAGAAGGGGCGCAGTGGATACAGGTGTCAAGGGCCCGCTCGGCACCGAAACAATAAGCACGACGGGGAGCCCCCTAGTGACGACAAAATAAAAAAGCAGTTGTTCCTTCCGGGAGCGAGTTGGCCGTTGCAACATCTGCACGTTTTACGACATTGCGTGTAGGCCTTCGGCAAGCTCAGCTCAACAACGTATTCTCTTCCCTAAATGTGCTGACGAGATATCCGAACATACATGCAGATCAGCTCCATCGGGACTCTGCAGGGGCAGTGATTTCTTGACTTGATGCGTCTTTCGCTTTTGGACGAGAGACAGCTGTAGGGAGACGATTCCGATCGTTGTGTTCCTCCAGAATGCGTTCGCCGCCTGCACTTCGAATTCAATAAACGACTTGGCCCACTCCTGACCACAAAATGCGACGGGACAACAGCCAATACAAGCATAGCATAGGGAAGATGAGGGGATGCAGAGTGAAGTGGTCAGAAGCAACAACGCAAGGTCGGGCACAATCCCGCATGCAGTACAGGACACAATGCTCCCAAAGCACCAGTGACAGCTGACTCGATACAAAACGAACAAAGCAACTTGTTGAACAAGACTGCAGGCTGGTGTGGTTACGGCTGTACGGAAGGGCCGCGCTGCACGAGGTACGTCACTGTGGGGAGCATCCGGTGCGGCCTCTCTACGTGGATAAGCTCTATCTTTGGGAATAACAGATTGAGTCAACAGGCTCATGCTCCTTATATGTAAGGTGTGCATGCAGGCGGGCGTGAAATGCGCGCAAAATGGATGGTTCTGAAGGGCTCACGTCGCTAGAGAGCTCTATGTCTGTCCACGTGTGAGACTCGTCCCAGGAAACGACATTCGCTTTTGCAAACTTTATGTCGGAGCGATACTCCCGTCCGCAGCAGCGCACAACGACAAGCGGGTCAATAGGGCGGCCTCGCTCTCGAACTAAGTTTAGGGCCTCGTGAATGGTGAACCCAACGCTGAAGCGTTTCCTCATGGTGCCGCTTGGGACCGCAGCTCGGCGCTAAGAGACAAGAAGCCTCATTATTATTCTTCAGATGGAGAAGAAATAAATGTTTGTTGATCCAATAGTCGCCCAGAAGCCCACCCACGAACATCGAGCCACCCGCGTGGCGCCTCGCGGGAAAAGCAGAAAAACACGACAAACGCTGCACGGCTAACCTCCTTTGTGCTTAGTCGCCCTTCTTATTGAAATGTAAAAGACAGTTCAAAACAAAGATGTACAATGAGTTGAGAAAAGACCCCAAAGGGGGCCCCCAACTATACCGTGCAGTACCTGCCCGGTAACGACGTTGCAGCACCGACGTGCGGCGGCGGACCAGCTGCTGTGAACGTCCTAAGAAAACCCGGCAAATCAAAACAGATGCAGCTAAAATGAAATGAAAATGCCACATATAATATTATGCGGCGTCCAGACCCTTTTGTCTGGACTCTTCTCCCGCGCCCGGCCCGCCAGCCAGGCCCTGCAGCCTTGCCTGTTAGTCGAACCTCCTGCATATTCATACAGGAGCTTCCATATGTGGAAAAGCTATTTCAGTTTAAATTATTATTTTTTAATTGCATTTTGTGTTCGATCAGTCACTTATTTTGCTTGCACACTTCCTGTGCCCCACGCCAGTGGCACGGTGTCCTGTCTGCTCCGGAGGACCACTGCCTGCTGGTGGGTAGGGTGGATCTGTCAAGTGAAAGCCAACTGAATCATCTCATTCCTTTTACTACATTTACGAGACGCAGCACAAGTTCGGACGACGAGTTGGAAGCGCAGAGCCCGAAAATTGCCGCGCTTGCGGCAACTTGAACCACTGGACACGACGGAGAAGCCCCAGTTTCCTACAGTCGGAAATGCCGGGAAAATTCGCGCGCCCTAAAACCCTGAAGCCTCAGCGAACAAATGTCCATGGCTGCTTTCTTTCCAGCTTCGCTATGGACGCTTATCTGCTAGGGGTGGTCGGTCTGCTGAAGTCAGACCGAAAAACCGTAGAATGGGAACGATTCCCCCTAAACCTTAGATTATGGACGAAAAACCCTAGATGCTAGACCGTGGTGTAGTAAGGATGAACCCTAAACCAAGGAGATTGCTGCTTACATGCTCTCCAGTATACAGTGCCTTAGGCTGTAGCATGTGACGTAGGATTGCGCGCGAGGACTCACTACTGCTGCAGTTGTCTAGAGTGCTGCACACGACCAGCCCCACTCGGCCACTCCCGTTCAGCTATCTTCTAGTGTTGCACAGCAGGCCTCCCCTGGGGGCCTGCAGCAGGCAGCCTTCTGTCACAAGGTACCCGACAGTTATTTTCTGGGGCTGACAGAGTCAATCTAAGGCTTGCACCCCTTACTTAGCTTGAGTTGTGGTAACTTATTCCCGTTGCCGCGTGTTATCGTGGTTGACCCTGCCTTTTTCTATTACCATTGTGTTAACATGCACATAATGTCTTCCTCTGTCATTCGAGGCGTTTTCCTGCGTTGCTGTCTTCCCTTTTGCTCACTCCCCTACACATAGCCCATACACTGTCTATGCACTTTTTCCCACCAGTGCAGCTCTGCTGAAGGCCTCTTGGTGTCTGCACCAGTGGTATGCATTCACAGGAGTATTTTTAGCTTCAACGAATTGAGGCGGCCAATGCCAATATAGCAAAAGAAGCATTTGGAAGAGACGGCGCTACAGAAGCGGTTGGCGGAAAATCCGAAATTTGGGGGCCTCCTGGCTACACTAGGGAAGGCTCCCAGCAGCAGGGCCCTTCTTCAATGCGTTGCGAGGTGTATAGACAGTCTGTGTCACGGCAACGCGCTGACCGAGGCAGAGGTCTTCTTGCAGACTGCCCCCTACTGCCTCTGCTGGGGGTTTGACATACAAGCTGGTCACGGATACCGTGTCAGTTAGAGACCCCTCAAGGGCCGCAGCGTTCGAGAAGGGCGACACGAACACCCGCCCGTCAACGAGACAAGCCCCAGCCCCTCCAGGCACCCCCAGGGGCCCCGTCCGTTTGTTTGGCTGCAGCTGCGGCAAAACGGAGGAGGCAAATACAAATACGTCGGGAGTTGTATCTTCCTTGAACATGATTGCCTGCATGCGCGAAGCATCTATGGGCACGCGGGGGCTGCAGCCTCGAGGGAACAGAGTCCCCTGACGGACTAGGCTCCGGCACAGCTGATGCAAAAGTCCTTCATCGTTATCTGATCTCGCTGCTGCAGGATCTGCAGCAGCAGCAGCTGCTGCTACTGCTGCTGGTTGTGGCTGCTGGGGCCGAGATAGGGACAGCACCTCTCCTGCCACTTCTGCCAAGGGATCGGCGGTGGTGATGAGGACTTGAAGTTCGTTAACTTGCAAGGTGCAAGGGTTTCCAGCCAGGTGTACGTTAACTGGCTGCTGCAGCAGCTGCTGTTGCTGCATCTGCTGCTGCATCTGCACGGTCAGGGGCTTGTAGGGGGGCTGGGGAAGGGGCTCCGGATGCATGGCGTCGCGGGTGCTGGGGACAATGACGAATTGCGTCTTGAGGCCTCTGGCTGTGCTGTACAGACACTGGAAGAACTCCTCAAAGGCTAAGCTGGGATCCGGCATTTGCAGTAGAGAGGCGCACTTGGGGAAGTCGGGGGAGACGGCAGAAGGGACAGAAGAGGAGGCAGACGCAGGAAGCGGCTGCTGTAGGTTCAAAGAAGATATGATGGGCCCGCAGATGACCGCTAAGTGTGGCACCTTCTCCTTTATAGCCTCCAACAGACACTTCAAGGCCTCGCGTCTGCAAAGGAAGCAACACCCGTGGGTTTTAATGGCTCTAAGCGTCTTAACGACTAAACGCATTTGCATTCCTTTCTCACGGCAGTTGCATGCTGCCTCATATTTCTTACTATAAGCCTTCTAGAACCTGTTGTGTACGCACAGATAACAGCTAATTCATACAACCACGACAGGCGTTTGTCTATTCAGAGCTGTTCATTGCAAATGATTGCTATGGAATTTGCTCCTCTGTGTACCGTTGTCCTGTGGAGTCGAAGGTGTAAAGCTGCGGCCAGGCAGGTCAGAGATAACGAGGAAGACAGTAGAGAGATGGTGAGAGAGAGCGTGAGAGACATATAATTCAACAAGAACACGAGAAGGGATAGATGACCACAAAAGAATAAAGAGCAGCAAACGAAACGCGGATGGGACTTCAAAGTGACGCAGAAATAAAGACGGCAGCAACCAAGGCGCAACTATGAGGCTGACACAGCACCAGGAGAAAAGTAGCCTGCAGCACACTGATGGGGAGGGGGGTGGGATACGGGGACGGAATAACCACTGACAAACAAGAGACCGCCGAGGCAGAGAACGGACAGAGTGAAGTCCTCGCGAGACGAGGCAGAAAGAAAAAACATGACGCACCTAAGCCGCCAGCCCCCATTCGTGCTGGGGACCACAAAGGAGCCTCTAGAGATGAGGATGTGCACATTCTGATTTCTGTAACAGCTCATCACGTCCAACACCTGCTGCTCCTGCTGTTGCTGCTGCTGCTGTTGTTGCTGCTGCTGCTGCTGTTGTTGCTGCTGCTCCCCTTGGGGAGAGGGGCTTTGCAACGTAGTGGTGAGCGTTCGACTTGGGTTTGTTGGGTCTAAAGGCACTGCATGAATGCACTGACGGAGAGACCGAGAAAGCGATGGGGACCGCACAGGAACGCCGCACTGGAATGCGGATACAAGGAACTGCTGTCCGTAGTTGTCCTGCAACATGAGAGGGACAGAGGGCCTCAAGACACCATTAAATAACTTAAATATATAAGAAAAACAAACAACGAAGAGACGAAAACAGAGCCAAACAAAAGTGCCTCAGCGCTCGTAAACCAACGGAGAGAGAAATCGAATGACAGTTCAAAGCATACACTCAAAAAACAAACACAAACAGCAACTGCAGGAGACAACAAACGGGATACAGAGAACGCCATCCTGCACAAAACTCTCAGGAACAGCACATGCCTGAGTTGCCGCTGCTGCTGCAACTGTTGCTCCTGCTGCTGCTGCGGTCGAACCCCAGATGAGGTCCCGGCAGCAGCAGCTCCAACGACCCTACTACAGCCGCGGTCAGCAGCGGAACTCGCAAACGCATGAGCAATAGTCTGCTGTTATCTCCGTAGGCAACAGCAGCAGCAGCGGTAACAACAGCAACGGCAGCAGCAGCGTGGGAGTGTTGCTTCTTGCCTGCTGGAGGCGTCCCTTGACAGCAACGACCATCCCTGGGTACAACAGTGCATCTGGGGCGTTTGTATGTCTGCGGAGCCGTGAGATACCCCACTGCTGCAGTTGCTGCTGCTGCTGCAGCATGGCGGCCTCGAGACAGAGGAGCTGCAAGGGAGGCTCCCCGTCGAGGGACTCCAGGATTGCGTTGCTCCAGTGCAGCTTCCGCGCCCCTTCTCCCGCCAGCCGTCCCACAACTAGCATTTCTCCCTACACGCCACAACAATAATAACTCATGCAAAGCCAACGATGAATGAATATATATATATATATATATATATATATATATATATATATATATATATATATATATATATATATA
>NW_024016209.1:0-2047 GCF_000499745.2 Eimeria mitis | reverse complement strand
CAGTATAACACACTGCCTGGTATATGCGGGCGAACAACCTGCCCAAACGTGTCACCGTTCGGTGCTACGGAACACAGCACTAAGCCCTGCTAAATGTACCAGTGTATCGGACGTTCGCCCGCACAACAACCCCGGATACAGCTCGCTGCCTGATAAATATTCAATACGCCACCAGGTCTCTTTATTTCCCTGCCACATCGGACGGGGGCTGACGAATACGGCTTGCGGTCTGTTATATCTGCCGCAGTGCAGCCCCTAGCCTACGTTTGAAGCCAAGATATTAAAACATCAATCAGGGGATATATTCAGCCTATGAAGTTTCAACGTCGAAGGATGCACGCACGCCCACTTTCACATACGTTTACGCGTCTGCGCAAGAGGCACAATCGTCACATTTAAATGCACGATCCCCCCTAGGCATCTTGCCTGCGTGAAAAAAAAACGGGAAATGCAGTGCGGATCACCGCAACAATCATGCCACATTCTTCTGCTCGGAATGTACAAAAACGTGTAGCTCCATCTGAATTAGACACGAAATTGTTGGCGCAGGCCAATTGCTCGGTCACTAAACTGACCCAGGTCCCTCCTGGATTATAACGCACATCCTATATTTTGTACCTTTGTTCTAGGCGACACAACCACGATACACCAATTGACTAGTAGCCCCTGCTGCGCAAACAAGTTTGCGCCTCGAAAGCGCAACTATACAGGCAATTAGACACGGCGCAAGATTCCATTTATTGTGGAATGGCTAGGCTTAAAGCAGCCAGCCTTCAGCTCTCAAAACTGCCGGCGTATGACAAGTGAGTCGCAGCTCGTTCATTTCCAGAGCCATTTGCATTCACAAGCTCGTCCCGTACGCCTGGCAAAACGAATTAAAATGCTCCTGTTCGACATTTAGCCTTCACGCAATGCAGTAACTGCCTCATTTGTCTTTGCTAGGGGCGTACTTGCTGGTGCGACGTGCAGGTTGACGACTAGACAACAACGTATAGAGCAACTCGTCTGCTCCAGCGGCAACACTACAAGCTTGCAGAGCACCTATCTGGATATATATCCTAGGCAGCAGGTCCGCAAATCAGCAAGTATTCAATCCCACTCACATCATGCAATACAGGAGTGGAGCCGTAGAAGGGGCTGCACCTAGCGCAAAGCTGGGAGTGCATCCTGCTAATCAGGCGTCTCCGTATGCACGCCACACTCCTGTCGAGCTTTGTGCAATCGAAGCCTGTTAGTAGTGAGGTAGAATTGCAAAACTGGGTCGCCATTCGGGGCTGAGGTGCAAGTCAAAGCCTAGACAGGTCTCCATAGTCTCCAGAAGGACGACTCCTGACAACGGAAACACGCAGGAGGCCTTCGTTATCTGGTAATCACATAATGCAATTGTACGGTGTCCCAGATACTGGGTCGCCTACATGCACGTTCGCTATTCTGTACGTCAATGACAACAAAAGACGCTGTGGAGATGGCTCAACAAACAGCAGCCGCGTGGATTTGCAACCGTTGTACACCTGTCGACCCCGATAGAAGACAACACAATGGGGACGTGCCCATATTCCGGTATCACACGAATCCTTGCGTGAACATGTTGGCTGGAGATCTTCTCTGATGCACGAGAAGATCCTACAGTTCTGCGTAGGGCTTGGCCCCTCTGCAAGGCGGCGGCGGATGGAGGCCGTGTTATGGTGAGAGTTGCGCGTTGCAGCCTCATTCACGTATTTCAAACACGATCATAAAGGCGCTAGTCGACGATGAGAGACCGTGACGAAGCAGCATCGCTCCAATTCAAAACGTAGGTGCTATGAACCATCAGACGATAGCCTTCCATTGCGGGAATGCCACTTGGAGAACCGTTGCCGGAATATCACCGGCCACACGGTTAGGCGGCATCATCACAAACGTGCAGATTCCAGTACACTTCCAGAATGCGCTACAGCTCGTTCCACCTTGCTATATGGGTCCAGTAGGTAAGTTGGCACCACCGGAATATGTGTGCAACACAGTATAACACACTGCCTGGTATATGCGGGCGAACAACCTGCCCAAA
>NW_024016208.1:0-2048 GCF_000499745.2 Eimeria mitis | reverse complement strand
GAACCCTTTGGCAGTTGCTTTGCTATCTCATATAAATATCTCGCTCGTTGTTTCCCTTGTGTGGAGATTGCAGCCGGCATTCCTTTTCAGCTCGTTCTGCAAACCCTAAACCGCGGGCCCCAAGTGACCGGTACAAAATTATCAAGTCAACCTGTCAACGCCTACCTGCAGCCGTTCAACTGTGCGGCGCCTAAATGCGGCGACTTCGGCTGCGATTCGTTCCTGCAGCAGTTCGCATAAAACCAGACGACAACAAGGTCATTAAAAAACAATCGACGAAGTTGCACAGTGTACACGAGTGCAAGTAGGCGCTTGAGGTAACAAAGTGAGAGTAGACCAATTCATAAAGCATACAAATGGCGAGATTTCGCGCCAAGAGGCCTCCTAAGGGGTGCAGGGGTCTGCGGCGGCCCCCAAAAGTCGGCGTAAGTGGAACACGCAGGATGGAGGTTAAATACAGTGCTGAATAGCACTGTGGCATATGCTTCAGCGCGCAGGTTGATGAAAATGCATACGTTCCTCTACACACACTAAGTGCCCAACATGTACATATCCAATATGCATAGTTGGCGCCATATGGAGACCTGTCAAATATAGCAAAACGTGTATCATTGACATTCAGGTATGCTTATGAATACACAAGTATATATACTATGTATATTTCGTAAACAAATATGCATCCCCTTACCTTCGCATCTCTGGACTGTCTGACGCTCTCCTCCGCATGCATTCTTATCTTGTCTTTAATCTCTTGCTGCTGCTGCAGTAGCCGCTGNGTCTGACGCTCTCCTCCGCATGCATTCTTATCTTGTCTTTAATCTCTTGCTGCTGCTGCAGTAGCCGCTGCTGTAGGGCCTTGCGGTGTCGAGCGCAATATTGCCTCTGCGCCTCCGCTTGACGCATCATCTGCTGCTGTAGCAGCTCCTGCTGCTGCCTCTCTTCCTCTTGTTTGAGGGCATTTTCTCTGATCCTCTGCAGCGTGCGCTGCCGTAACTGTTTACTGAGGAGTTGGCTACGCTGGTGCTGCTGCTCCTGTTCTAGCTGCTGCTGCAGCAGCTCTTGTTGCTGCCTCTCCCGCGCTTCTCTGGCCCTTTGCCGCACTCTCTTGAGAGCCTCCTGCCTTAGAGCTTTAGTTTTCTCTGAGTCGCCGGGCACTAACATGTCGCCGTCGAACTTCCAGTTGCCTTCCGTTGCAAAGCAACTGCTGCTACTGCTGCTTCGTGCAGCAGCAGCAACCGCTCTCGCGCGTTCCCTAGCTCGGCGCCAGCTGAATGGAGCTGCTGTCCCCGTACTGCAGCTGCGATGCTGCAACCTCAGCAGCAGGGACTCAACTTCTGGCGGGACAGTGCCGCCTGCACTGTCTTCGTGCTGCTCGCGCCCACCCAGCGCACTGTCTCTCCTGCTCCTGCTCTTCACAAAGGTACCACTGAAGGTCTCGCTACTGCGGGTCCTCCGCTGAGCTGTGGGCACATCGTGACCAAGGGGGGAGGTGATGGGGAGCGGATTGCTCTGTGTGTGTCGGGGAGCTGTTGCCTCGTTCAACTGGCTGCTATTCCCCTCCAGAAGCCCACTCACTCCTTCCGGATCCTGAGCATTTTCAGAAGGAACATTCGGCGTATCAGCCAAAGGAGGAGTGCCTAGGACAGAGCCAGGCGTGCCCTCGCCACTCATGGGTCCCTCATTTTTGCGGGAGGCAGCACGGCGGGAGCCCCTAGTAATGGGCGGAGAAGGAGAGACTGCAGTGTCTCGGCTGTGGATGAAGCTTTTGGAGAAAGGCTGAAGGAGGCTCCGGGACCCTTGGGGTAGCAACGCTGCAGCTCCAGCGAGGGAGGACTCTCGTGCGAAGGCGTCTGCCTCATGCAGAGAACCGAGTGGGGAGACAAACTTGTCCGTTGGCTGCTGTTGGTCGGGGTCTCTCAGGGGCAGCAGCTGGGCCTTGAGATCCTCGTAGCTGTGAAAGAGGTGAACGGCCTCCGGCGGAGGAGCCAGGTCGGGCCAGGGCCCCCCCACGTCGCCCCCAACGCTGTTCATAGTAGCAGGCGGGCTTA
>NW_024016207.1:0-2048 GCF_000499745.2 Eimeria mitis | reverse complement strand
TATATATATATATATATATATATATATATATATATATATATATACTGGTGGCTGTCCTTGAAAAGTAGAGAAAAGGTCAGCCAAACGAGCAGATATACTGCATCTGCGGAGCGGCGGAGTATTCAAGTTTCCTCTTCAGCTATTGAATCGCCTTTGTGTTTTATTTCTCCCGTACGAGGGGCGCATCTTTGTTATCTTTTTCATTCAGAAGTTTCTTTATATCATTGATTCCTCTGACGAAACGTCTGTGTTCATATCCAAGCAATGCTTGCGCGTTTTCACAGCATTCTTTCGTTGAGAGGGGAGCTGACAGAGTCTGCATAGAGTACTCATACGCCCTGGGTTTGAGTTTTTGTAGTGAATGCAGCACATATAGCCTCTGTTCTGTCGCTTGGTCCATAATAGCTTAGTTCTTTAAACCCTAAATGTTCTTTAGTGCCCTCATGCTGCCATATAGCATCATTTGAATTTCAACAAAAACGCGGAGCAGTCGACTGACTGCTTTTTCCTAGCAAGAGGGGAACGCAGTGACCTGGCTAAAGCTCCTTTCTATTTCCAATACAATAGAAGAAGTTCATCTCCGTGTATTTGTTTCTATGAAAGTAGTCGTAATGCTATACAGCAGAAACTGTTGCAGTCTTCTTCGTCTCGTTACCCCCTCGGTACTCTCTATCAGCACAGCAACGTCAACCGGTATGGCCTGCGATCGAAGAATGTTTTTATGTTTCTGCATGGGGGTAACATATTCCCTCATGAATTGCAGCGTTCCTTGTTGCAGCTTCTGCTGCAACGTAGCCTTACATGCAATCATAATTAAACCCGTGTTTATGCGTGCAGTGACAATGGAAATAACTAACAGTTGAACACGTACTTGGTCCTCAATAGACAGGCTAAAAGAAAGTAGAAATACATGAAATACAAACTTCACAGCGACTATAATCATCCTACAGGAGTATTCCTACAGTTTATATGGAGAAGAAGCTACATACTAATCCCAAAAAGCTATTCAGAATTGCACTGGACGTGCATATGTTTGCCCTCTGGCTTGTTGTTCATCCTATTGGTGGAGCTATTAGTGAATGTTTGCATCAACTCCGCCGTATTTTCTACGAGAGATAGTTTACCCCAAGATAGCAACTGCTGTGTTTCAATGCCCAGGGGCAACACAAAACTGCAGTTGCTCGGCTCTAATACATTTTTGCATCTGTGCAGGCTCAAACGCTCTAGAGAAACACGCTAAAATCCCCCTGCAGCAGCTTCCATCATCTCTTTTTCGATGCTCAGGAAAGTTTTGTTAGACGGGCTTTTGTTTTTTTTGTGCTTCTGCATTGACCTGACTCACGCTGCCCATTGTGCTCCTCCTGTCCAGTTGGAACTTGTACGGGCGGCAGTGATCTGCCTCAGAAATGCGATGGAAACGGGCAGCATATCTTTTGGTTTTACAAAAGTATTTACAGCATATTAACGAAAACTTTGTTCTTACTCTTTTACTCATAGAATTTCACTATGTATTGGGGTGAAGGGACGGACGCCGTGCTGGCAGCATTGTGCATCTCCTCCTCATTTCAAGATACCACGTGTGTCCTCCTGGAGAATACACGGACGCTTTCGAAACAATATAGAGTAAGAAGCATCATATTCAAGTAAAATAAAACGATGGGATAGCTATAAATACGTAGAAGGAAGCGAGGACCGCTTCGGGGCTCCAACGGGCGCTGGAGACCAGAGGACACGATCGGTCTTAAAGGCTCTCCACACGAGGCATTTTTGCAACATTCCGAGCCCCTAAATGGAAAAAATTTCCAAAATAAAGAGCTTTATCGGCAACTGTGACTGTCCAATCATAAAACATTTCTGCATTCTTGCACTCACTACGCTTCGCACCGTTGCCGGTGGCTCGTTTCCTGGACCTGTCCCCTAATGCTCGCTAACCACGTCAGCTTATCGAGTGTAAACACGAAGTTCCTCTGCATCGGAGGAAAAATAAGATCGAATGCAAGAAAGCTGATGGAAGGACGTTGAACCACATTTGGATCCTTTCCCTGGGG
>NW_024016206.1:0-2048 GCF_000499745.2 Eimeria mitis | reverse complement strand
GCTGGAAACCTGCAACTTGACGCTGCACGGATCAGCCTAAACAACTCGGTAAACATCTTCAGTTTACCTCACTGCATATATTCATTTCTTCTAGCGAGAAGAAGGTTTCCTTATACTCCCTGCCTCCCCCCACACCACTCACTCATACTCATGCAGATGTTCTCTATGGCGATGGAAACCCGCCAGCAGGGGGGTCAACCCACCACCACCTCGCGATCCGTTCGGCCTTCTCAGGTGTATATACAGCTGCATTAGAGCTGTAAATGGCATATTGTGAGTTCTTTCTACCTTTGAGTTTCGTCTTTCCGCCGCCGCTGCGGGCGGCTGCAACCCCAAACAAAGCGAGGATACGTGGGCTTGGCAATGGCTCGTCTTCAGCTGCTCCTAAAGGGAGCATCGGGGCTTCCTCTGCATGCAAACAGCAGCAAAGGGAATACTAGCTGCGATGCTCTATGCTTGTTGGGCGCCTCGTGCTGCAGTTTCAGGGCTGGTTCCCGCCGCTCTTTTTGCTGCTTGTTGAACGCAGCAGCAGCAGGCAGCAGCTGCATCAAGCATGCATGCATACAAAGCAGCAGCTCTACGATCAGCAGGAGGAGGCCTCCTGCTGCTGCTTTCTGCTGCAGTCGACCCCTCTCAAGCTTTGTAGGGGCTTCGGTTCCTCCGTGGGTATTTCCAGCTGCTGCTGCAACAGCATTGGGAGTTGTTGCGCACCGGCGGTGGCAGCAGGAGCAGCAGAAGTTCATAGACTCAGGTGCATGCGCTGCAGCAGCAGATATGCTGCATGCGGCCTCCGGGTGTACAGACACCTCCCTGCAGTCTTTGTTCAGAAGCAGCATTCATCTATCGGGTGGGGCGACGACAGAATATGTTTATTTGCCGAATCCTCAGCATCCCGCAGCAGCAGCAGCAGCAGCAGCCGCTGCAGCTGCTTCCTTGGGTGTTCCTGCTGCTGCTGCTGCTGCTCCTGCTGCTCCAGCTGCTGCAGCAGCAGCAGCAGCAGCTGCTGCTGCTGGCGACATGCTGCTGTTTTTTCATGGCGGTCTATGCGGGAGCGACCAGCTGCTGGCATCGAGTCTTTCTTTTCCTTCAAACATTAAGCATTTGCTGCTGATGAATAGACAGGGTTATCTCCGTTCTTCTTCTCCTTCTCTATGGGCAGAGCAGCAGCAGCAGCAGCAGCAGCAGCTGCTGCTGCAGCAGCCTTCCAGGCTCAGGCGGGGGCGGTCTGCTGCTGCTGACAAAAATCTGCTGTATAGACACCGCATGCGCCGCCAGGCAGCGCTCTTCAACGGCGTAGTCAGACACGTGCAGCAGCAGCAGCAGCAGCAGCAGCAGCAGGAGCAGCAGCAGGAGCAGCAAGGTCTGCATCTGCTGGGGGTAGGTGTAGGCTGCGCGCATGCAATAGCTTATGCTTATTTTTTTCCTCAGGGCGTGCGCAGCATCTCTTTGTTAGACCCCGTGCTGCAGCTGCATGCATCTGCTGCTGCTGCTGCTGCTGCTGGCCCCCTGGAGCTGCATGTGCTGCGGCGTGTTGGGGTGTATAGGCACCTCATCCATCGGCTGCTGCCGCAGACAGCAGCCAGAGTTCGTATGCCGACCCCCAAGGTTTCAGGTCTTGAGTTTGCTGCTGCAGCAGCAGCAAAATATTTCCCTGCTGCTGCTGTCTTCTTGCTGCTGCATGCAGCAGCAACAGACACAACTGCTGCTGCAGATACACCCACACTCCAGCAACTCCTGCATGCAATGCAGCAACACCCGTCGGTGCTGCAGCAGCTGCAGCAACTGCTGCAGCAGCAACTGCAGCAGCAGCAGCTGCAGCAGCAGCAGCAAACTAACAGCACTCCCTCCACAACACAAGACGCTTCGATGCCTGACAACCAGCAGCAGCAGCAGCAGCAGCAGCAGCAGCAGCTGTATCGGCAGTTGCTGCTGCAACTGCAGCACATGAATGGCTGCTGCTGCATATCTCATCGTCTTGAGGGTTTTATTGAAGACTGTTTGCTGCTGTGGGGAGAAGCAAAAGATTCATCTGCTGCTGCTGCTGCTGC
>NW_024016205.1:0-2049 GCF_000499745.2 Eimeria mitis | reverse complement strand
TGCTGCTGCTCCTGGTAGAAGCAGAGAGGGTATAGAACGACGGAGGAGCCTGCATGCAAGGGACTCAGATAACACCAACAGCAACGAAGCAAACAGCTGCAGCGCAGCAGAGGAGACAGCAGCAGAAGAAGAGGGTTTCTATGACGCAGAGGAAGCCCCAGAGCGTCAAGAAGCATCAGCAGCAGCAGCAGCAGCAGCAGCAGCAGGAGAAGCAGCAGCAGCAAAAGACCCATTGGACCCCTCTTCTGCACCGACTCCACACCAGCAACAACAGCAACAGCAACCGCAGCAGCAGCAGCAGCAGCAGCAGCAGCAGCAGCAGCCGCACATGCAGCCGCTAGACAAAGAGAAGCTGGAGGAGTTTCGTGGTTTTCTTTCGCTGCTGTGGGATATCCCTCACGAATACGTTTTGTCGCCAGAGACATTTCGAGTAACAACACACAAACTTCCTTTTGTCTCCTTTTGTCTCCTTTTTTCTCCTTTTGTCTTCTTTTGTCTCCTTTTGTCTCCGTTTTGTCTCCTCTTTGCTTCCTTTTGTCTCCTTTTGTCTCCTTTTTGTCTCCTTTTGTCTCCTTTTGCTGTCTCCTTTTGTCTCTGTTTGTCTCCTTTTTGTCCCATTTTGTCTCCTTTTGTCTCCTTTTGTCTCCTTTTTTCTCCTTTTTGTCTCCTTTTTGTCTCCTTTTTGCTTCTTTTGTCTCCTTTTGTCTCCTTTTTGTCGCCTTTCTGTCTCGTTTTGTCTCCTTTTTGTTTCCTTTTTGTCTCCCTGTGTCTCCTTTTGTCTCCTTTTGTCTCCTTTTTGTCTCCTCTTGTCTCCGTTTTGCTTCTTTTGTCTCCTTTTGTCTACTTTTGTCTACTTTTGTCTCCTTTTTGCTTCATTTTGTCTCCTTTTTGTCTCCTTTTGTCTCCTGTTTGTCTCCCTTTCGTGTCCCTTTTGTCTCCTTTGTGTTTTCTTTGTGTTTTCTTTGCGTCTCCTTTTTGTCTCCTTTTTGTCTCCTCTGTGGCTCCTTTTTGCCTCATCTTTTTCTCATGTTTCTTTTGTCTCTTTTCTCTCTTTTGTCTCTTTTGTCTCTTTTGTGTCTCTTCTTTGTGCCTCTTCTTTGTGTCCGTTTGCCGTTGACGGAGATAGAGGAGATATAAACGTGTTCTATTTTGTCTCTTCTTGTCTCCGTTTGTCTCCTTTTCTTATTCTGTATCTATCTCTTTCTCCTATACCCTGTCTGTCTCTCTTTTGTTTGCTTTGCTGCATATAAGCATCTCTTTCAACTGTCTCCTTGTGTCTCCTTTTATCGTATAAAATGTGTCTCCTTCTATCGTGTACAAGTGTCTCCTTTTCGCTGTGTATGTCTGCCAAGTGTCTCCTTTGCCTGTGTATAAAGTGTCTCCTTTTTCTACCTCATTGCATACATTGCATGCATGCATGCATGCATGCATGCGTTGCTCTGTGTATACAGGGCCAAGCAAAGTTATTCTTAACTCTGGTCCCCACACTACCCCCCGACGATCCCCTGGAGCGGTGTTGGAGTCCGTGGGGTCAGCAGCGTGAGGCTGAGAGGACAGCAGCAGACAAGCGAGCAGCAACAGCAGCAGCAGCAGCAGCAGGAGCAGCAACAACAACAGCAGCAGCAGCAGCAACAACAGCAGCAGCAACACAAAAAACTTCTGCTGCTAGTCTACCCTCTTGTACTCTCTTTCTCACTCTCCCCGGCCTCAAACTCACACTCGAAGCAACACAGGCACTACAGCTATGGAAATGGCTAGAATTCTGCTTCATACTACACGGTATGCATGCATGCATCCTGCATGCATGCATGCATGCATGCATGCATGCATGCATACACAGGACCTTCATGCATGCATGCATGCATGCATGCATGCTTGTATGTATACATGCATGCATGCATGCATGCATGCATGTATACATGGATGGATATGTGTGGTTATGTATGCATGTCTGCATGTGTGTATGTACATACGTATGCAATTATTGATATATTGTAAAAATATTTTCATATATATATATATATATATATATATATATATATATATATA